>NC_135999.1:20064448-20364448 GCF_048128805.1 Centroberyx gerrardi | reverse complement strand
TTAGCCAACTGAATCACCAATTTCCAATTTCTCGCTTTCTCTGATGGTACACAGAGAAAGTGATTGGTAAAGAGAAATGGGGGTGGGGGGTGGTGGGGGGGTGGTGAGGGGTGACACGTGACAAAGATCATGACCTGATATAACAAGTATGTGGTATGCACATTAGCCTGCTGAGCCATCATGACTCCCCAGACTGTAGACGTTTGTTTGGAAGTCACAACACAAACTAATATTAATATTTTAATATTGTTTGGGGACTGATAACCTCTAGAGCCACTGTAGGTATTCCAATGGCCTGGGATGAAATTTCGACAATTTAGATGATTTGTAGACCCTACCTATGAAAGTACATCGTATAATTGATCATTCCCTCAGAGTGTACAGTAAATCCTGGACCACTGTGTTGGAAAGATGAACTTACACAGATTTGGAACCTGCATCCTCTGCTACTTTCAGCTCATTTGCCAGGAACTGTCTGTCCAGGGGAACTTCAGGTTGGCCTGATTCTGTAAAAACAAACAGTTTTGAAGTTAGCAAATCAGCCTGAACCAGCTCTGCATGGTACAGACTCTACTGTGGTGCGCTTGCTTCAGTCAAGTCAAATTTATTTATATAGCACAATTCGCACACAAGGCAACTCAAAGTGTGTTACATGATTAAAAGAGAAAAATAAAGATTAAAACAGAGATGAATAAAAGAAAAAAAAAATAAAAGTAAGAAAATTAAAAGTAAGAAAACAGTTTATGAACACTGAAAGTTAAAACCTGCACACACATATTTACACATATTAGGAGTTAAAGTGCTACGAGTTTAATTATAGGCAATAGAAAACAAACGTTTTAAGCCTCGTTTTAAAAGGTAACAGTAACAAAGGTAACAGTTGGAGCATGTCTAAGATCATTTGGAAGTCTGTTCCAGTTGTATGTGGCATAAGTGAATGCTGCCTCACCATGTTTTGTTCTAACTCTTGGATGGTTAATAGTTCAGACCCAGCTGACCTAAGTATTCTGGAGGGCTCATGGGGTATAAGCAGGTCGGAAATATATTTTGGTCCTAGGCCATTGAGTGATTTGTAGACACGCAGTAATATTTTAAAGTAAATTCTTTGCTCAACTGGGAGCCAGTGCAGGGACCTGAGAATTGGGGCTTAGTGAGTGGGTAAAACAGCTGTGGGAATTTACAATCTACTTAATAGACCATGCAATGGTTCCCATGCCTTTACATGCCAGAGACCATTAAGTTGAGACACTTTCAGACCCCGTCTGATAAAGGTTTTGGCCCATGACTCCCATTTAAGAAGATTTATATTCTCTGGCAGTGCTGTAGGCTGGAGATAACAGTGAGGGGTGTGAAACCTATCAGAGAAACCATTTTATACAATATCTACTTGTGAAACCCTCATTTTACCTGGAGACCCCTGTAACCTCACACCACAGCTGGACCTCCAGTTTGGGAACCACTGCCTTAGCCTTTATTGGACACAACATGCACATTACTTTGTTAGTAAATCTAGTGTGACTTGGTGATGATATCTTAAATAGATTCACCCAGTGGTTCGCAGTTTGTGAAAACACAGGTCACGCTGGGACGATTTTTCACCCACCTGCTGTCAGCACCGAGGCTGTGTATCTGTACTTGTTGAATTCAAGGTACTCCCGGATGAGCTCGTTGATGAGCAGGTTTTCATGGGACAGCGGCGGCCGGGGTTCAGTCTGGTCGTCCAGGGCGCTGAACACCTCCGCCCTGATACGAGCCTTCAGCTGGCTCAGGACGCCACGGGACTCCAGCGTTTCTCTCACAGCTAAAATATTCAGGTTTTTACCGGGTCAGCATGAGGTCATTCAGGTAGGTTAACTGCCCCCGATCATAATGAATGGAAGTAGGCTTTGGTTAATCTTAGGTTAGTAGCCTCAGTTAACTTTCCCCCTATTCATCCTGTTCTCTAGGTCTCACCAAACTCCATTCAAGAATCTAGCAATTTAACGTGGCCTTGCTTATCTTGCTTCTACATAGCTTTACCTCATAAAAATATAATTCAAGATTTTCCCTCCATCATTAGGTACCACTCTTCATTTCGGCATACACATGATCCACCAAGCTGCCTTATTTCAATAAAATGTCGCCGTTTAGAATTTGTTAGCCTGTGATTTCCACAATCGTCCTCCACCAAAAGTAGCTAACTTTACGTAACGTTACATTGTGGAGGGCGGTAGCGAGCAGTGTGAACATACACTAAAACCTGGAATTTAAATATCCGAAATAAATATAAAATAGAGCTGCTTGGTGGATCATATTTATGCCGAATAGAAGACTAGCTTCTAAGCAATACAGAGGAGGTCTTAAGTCATATTTTAAGGGGTATAACGTTATACCACTGCCGATAAGCAAGTTCACTTTAAATTGTCAGATGTTTGAATGGAGGCTATGCATCATGTTTTGGAGCAAAGCTAACGTTAGCTAAACAGTGTTAGCAGACTAACTTGTGCAGTGCAAGTGTTAGTCTTTCCTTAATCCCAATACATTTTTGGAGTGTACTAGTAGTTAACAGCAATAAAATGACGAATAATCACAAATAACACTTACCGCATTTCAGTTCAGTGATGGTCGCCATTGCAACAAGTGTAAACAAACGCCAGTGTGCACAACCAAGGCAACTAGCTAAACGTCTTCTGCCATCTAGTGATTGGGTTTAGCTACTACAACTAACTGGTTCATGCAGACCCCAACATTCAAAATGTGTTTTATTTTATTGCAGACTATTTCCATACATCCTCTCCCAGTCTAATGCTGCTTACTATGGCAATGAATACTATGAATTCAATGAGGGTATATATAAAAAAAAAAAAAAAAAAAAAAGGTAGTTAAACTAAGTTTAGGTGGGTTCAACATCCACTATATCCCTGGTTGCAGGCATCAAAATATGCCCATTCATATTTCTGGGTATATAACATTTGCCCTTGAATTACCATTGACAACATACAACCACAGTGGGTGGTAGGGTTACAATAGGAGCACACTAATACCTTATGTACTGTCATTTCAACTTCTCTAGGTGGGTGTCTTGAGTACGTCTTTGTAACAAAACCTTTTCATTTTTTTTTTTTTTTTAATATATTGTTACAGTGCCACCCAAAAACATTTAGGTTTCTACATTTTGCCCCACACTCACTTTAAAAGATGTGACTTCAATCCAGTATATTCAAACAAGTTTTATTAATTCCAGCATGATGTATCGTGCAGACAATACATAAATGGTCAATCAAATATGAACAAGCTTGATATAAAAAGTATAAATATAATACAATCCTCAGAATTTTAAGGACACTTTAATACATTTTGTCATATGACATAAATAAAGTAGGGCTTCTCTTAGAATATATTGTCTAAACCAGTAAGACAAAAACAATAAAAGTCTCTTCTCTTTGAAAAGTCCATAAGGATCTTTGAATTGAGAGCAAAGGTCAATGAGGAGACTTACTATTTACAGTTTGTCATGTCAGCACCAAAAGAACAATACTGATTTTTTCTCTGTGCATGGCCTGAGTTGTTTGGTGGAGGCAGAGAGGCAATTTCTCACACAGAATTATCACCATTGTTTTTAGGAGGCATTCTCCTCATTCATGGCGGTTTTCACTACCGGTGTCAGGTTGCATCCGACCAGCAACTTCTGTATTGACCATTTTATGTGTTTACTTTGACAGAAATAAACAAAGGCCGCAACATAGTTGGACGTTTGCTAACGTCTTGGCTCGCCTCAATGTTTTCCTCTTTTTCCCTGACAAAAACTCAAAATTGGCTGCTTCAGGCTCAGATTCTGAAGACTGTGAAAACATTCACTTCTCCTGGGTTTTCCAGGGTGAACCTTGTGAAGGTTAGTGTGTCAGAGGATTATTTTCCTGTCCCAGTTTCTGGGACAGGAAAATAGAACAGCTTTGAATCAATTTAGAATTACAAAATTGCCTCTTTTTATGTGTTGTGTAATAGGCTAACCATGTGTGAGTAAAACTGTCAACATTTAAGCCTGAGACAACATCAAGAAACACCATGTGCTATATAAACACTTAAAATGTACCAATCCTACAAAAATAATTTGGCTCCCATTCAACAAGAGAATGAAAATCCTTAAGATTTGTGGTATGCTTCATTCCAGCCCTTAGCTTAATCCTTTCATGGAATAAACCGACTCTACAACTGTATATACAATATTTACAGCTTGCTGAATCTCAACAATCCACTGTAACTTTTGGAATTGCACCATCTGAGGTTAAAAATGTCTTTTTTTTTTTTTTTTTTTTTAAACATATAACAGTTTGTCTGTGTTGTAAACATGCAAATGGGGACTGCATCACCAGCTTCTCTTCAGATTCATCCTTTGGTTGTAAATTGACAATGCCCTTATGAAGAAGAGTTTTAAGCTGCCACGAAGCTCGAAATGGCCAATTCTACATGTGTTGGAGAGCCACTGACAGCAGGTGCCAGGTCTGGACGCCAGGATCCTGCTCCAGTGGTGCAAGGGATTGGGAAGACCTAAACCAGCCCAGCTTCCCGGCACATTCGGTAGAACTGCCCCCTCTGTGCGATGAGGTTGGCTGGAGAGTCCGTCTCGGAGATATAGCCTTTGTCCATAACTATCACTCTGTGGAGCAGCAAGAGAGGAGGAACACAGGTTTCAGATCCAGCATTTCTCATTACATTTATCTAAAGCTCGCCTAACAAATCCCTGCAGTTCATGTGCAAAAATGTTGTAGGTTCTAGCGTATAAGTGCTACACTGCTATTGACAAGGCCCAGGTCTATAATTATCTGACCTTGGATATTTGTATAAGTAGTGATTTTCAGTATTTTATGCTCATATCTCATTTCTTCTAGGTTTGTTGATGTACATTTTGCCTTGATTTAATTGTTTTTTAGTATACTACTGTCACTTAACTGTCTTTTGTCTTTTCTTGCTCTCATTTATTTTGTTAATGTAAAGCACTTTGTAACTGTTTTGAAAGGTGCTTTACAAATACAACACAAAAGTGTATTTCAAAAGTTTATTATTGTTATTATGTTATTATTGTTAGCATGTGATTAGATATGACTAGTGATTTATAACCTACCTAGTGTAGTCCATGATGGTGTTAAGGCGGTGGGCGATGGTCAACACAGTGCAGTCCTCAAACTGTGTGCGGATTGTGGACTGGATGAGCGTATCCGTCTCCAAGTCCACAGCGGCTGTAGCCTCGTCCAGAACCAAGATCTTGGTTTTCCTCAGCAAGGCTCTGGCCAGGCACACCAGCTGCCGCTGACCCAGACTAACAGACAAGGAGTTGGAGAGGAAGGAGGGGGAAAAGAGAGAGAGAGAATCACATTTAGACATGGGCTGTATGATGCAATTTTATCCAGATATGAATGACTAGTTAGTACAAGCCAGTGGTTTAACTGCGTTGTGACGTATCAGTGTACTCATCCTTACCTGAGGTTTTCCCCTCCTTCTGAGCATTCGTGGTTGAGTTTGTCAGGCAGATTGGAGACAAAGTTTTTGAGGTGAGCAAGCTCCAGCGAATTCCACACCTCCTCATCAGAGTAGGTGTCAAAGGGGTCAAGGTTCATTCGGAGGGAGCCTGAGAACAGCACAGGGTCCTGGGAAAGAGGACAGCCAGGGTATACAGTACATGTCATTCATAACACAACAGTCTATATTGATAATAGGATTCCTAACATTCCTGCTACAGGCTTATTTTACACTGGACGCCAATTGGACATCACCCAAAGTCTTGCAAGCACAGTTTTGACTGAGCAGGAGAAGCCAGTGCTCAGTCTCTGTCATTAACACTGTAGTACCTGAGGGATGATAGTGATGCGTGATCGGAGGTCATGGAGTCCGATGTCGGCGATATTGACTCCATCTATAAAGATTTTTCCCTTTGCTGCCTCTAAGATCCTGAAGATCCCCAGGGCAAGTGAGGACTTCCCCGCTCCTGTCCTTCCCACGATTCCAACCTGAGGAAAGATTTGTTCTCACAGTCAGAATTTACATGTAATCTCTCTTGACAGCATTTTGTGGAAGCTCAGTGAACAGAGCAACTCAGCCGATCTGGGATTGAAGCTGGTAAGAACTGTTTTTATCAGACAAGATGACTCACCTTCTCTCTTTCTTGAATATGCAAGGTGATGCCCTTCAGTGCCAACTCCAGACCCTTGCGGTACTGCAGCCCATAGTCCTGAAACTCTATAGTGCCTCTCTCGGGCCAGGCAAGGGGCAAGGAGTTCCCCTCCACACTCCAACTGGCCTGAGTGAGAAAACAGGAAAGGGTGAGTAGAGAACATTAAAAGCACTTCTGTTGTGTGGTTTTGGATTTAGTGTCCTGAGTATAGATTTGCTACTGTTGCAGTCATTACAGGGAGAAATGCTGCCTAATTTTACAGTGCTTATTCTGTGAAATGTATTAGTGTAGCACTGTAACTCATCGTATGTGTGTGTATGTGTGTGTATGTGTGTGTGTGTGTGTCTATGGGTGATGGGTGCACTGACCTCTTTAGCAGTTTCAGCATACTCCTTGATTCTCTCCACAGAAACAATGTTGTTTTCTACATCGGTCCAGGATCTCACAATCCAGCTCAGGATTGCAGTTACCTGCAATATCCAGCAGAATGAGGTTTACATCAAATCATTTTCTCACCTGCAGTGGTAATGTGCAGATTGTGCAAAGCCATACATCAATTCGTCACTTTCATTTCAGGTTGGCAAGCCGCAAATTGCCTAATGTTGCATGCAAGCGGAGGGATTGCCTGTAGCGGTTTTTCCATGATTGTTTAGCCAGAGGGATCATGTGGAAATAACTGTCTTTGTTGTTAGGCAAGTCGGGTAACTGGAACACCTGTTGTGCATACTGTGTGTGCGTGTGTGTGTGTGTGTGTGTGTGTGTGTGTGTGCGTGCAGAACCTCTTACCTGGAGGGAGTGTGACACAGCCAAACCAACTATGCCTGGGCTCAGGGTGTTTTTCCCCATCACAGAGAGAATGGCAGCAGCTAAGACCACACAATTACCGACAAACTCCAGATTGACTGCCAGCCACCTGTGGATATGTCATTGATTTAGACGTGTGCAGGCAAGTTCAAGGGTTTCATTATTTCTCTCGCTCTCATTACATTGTTCTCAAGCCAGAAAGTATTTTGCCCGACAATGTAGCATAATGCAGTCTTCTCTGTCTGTGGTGCTACCTGGGTCACAACAACATATAATGTAATCTAATGCATCATAACTCTTAATTAACAGAGTGAATGAATGATTAAATGAACAAACTGTGCTACAACTCATTATTGTCATCATATATCATCTCACCGGGTGGCCACAAATCGGGGGAAGTAGGAGGTCTGATTGAAGTCGACCCTCTTATTGGCCTGCAGAGTGAACCTGGACTGCTCTCCGAAGGCCCGGATGACACTGGCGCCCTGTACTGTCTCATTGAAGTGGGTGTAGATGGGCGAGCGACTCACAGCTTCCAGCCTCCGCAGCTGACAGGATGTGGCAACGTAGAAGCTCTGTAGCCCACAGTGGAAAAGTAAAACACTAGGTTTTAATGAATTGAGTGAAACCAAAAGGGGAGAGAGAGAGAGCGCAGTCTGACTTTTGCCAGAATTCATAGTGAATGTGCGTAATATCTATGTCAGCAGGTAGGGAACAAAACACAACTCAGGACTGAATGGCAAAATCAGCAGGGTTGGTTTTGGAGCCCAGGGCTTTTATTTCCAATAACATACAGTAAATGGAACCGGCTCTCTCTATGCCACACTGAACAAGGTTCTCTAAAACAAACATAAAGTTTAAAATCAGTGGTCAGTTAAAAGGTCAGGGAACTGTACCTGGACAAAGGCGTAGAGGAAAGCGAGAGGCAAGATGATCACAGCTGCAAAGGGAGTCGCCATCAGCACAATTATGCAGACTTCCATGAGCTTAAAGACGTAGCTGAGCATCATCTTCAAGCCATCAGGGATCATGCAGTCGATGGCGTCAATCTCTTTGGCGAAGCGGTTGAGTAGGTTGCCGCTGGGTGTGCACTCAAAGAAGGACATGGGAGAGTGAAGCACGTTGTTCAGCAGATCCATGTGCAGGTGGCGAGAGGCTATGATGCCGCCGATTGAGATAGCAACAGTCGTCCCAAAGATAGCTATACCTGAACAGAGGGGAAACAATGTCTGCTGAAAACAATGTGAACTACCCTTTTGCATCTGTGTGTAATCCAAATTTCCCTTGGGGATCGATAAAGTTCATCTTATCTTCATACTGATACAGTATTTTAACACACTCTCATTCTCTCTTAATGACAAAAATATAATATATTTGTCATTTCTGTGGCAAACTAAGAGGATGAATCCATATTTCAATTTTCAGAAATTTATTTTTGCATTTGCTAGAAAGAAACTGCAACAGAATCGCCACATTTCAGTCAAATAGAGCTAGCCAAGTCCAAGTCCAAATCTAACCTTGTGCGAAGCCCAGCGCCCCAAACACAGTCAGCTTCAGGTCTGTATCAATCTGGGTGCCGTTAACAATTGGGTGGTCAGCCCACATGCTGAGCCAGTAGTTGTAGGCCAGCGAGGCGCCCTGCTGAAAGGCGTACAGGAAGATGATGGGAATGATGAGGGCCAAGCCAATGGTCTTGAAGTACTGCATGTACATATCCAACCTCACCTGTTGTGGAGAAAAACAAAAAAAACAGTCACTCTCAAGGAATGGGAAGATGTCTGGTTTGTATTTGTCTTTGTCATCAGCAATTTCAAGTCTTTCAGTTTGGTCCCACAGAAATAGAAATATGTGAATGTTTTTTAGAGAAAAACTGGAGTGAAAAGCCACTTGTTGACTTACCCTTCCAGTGCGGGCTTTGTCAACCACAGTCAGCTTGCCCAAGTCCTCCTGTACCTGCTCCTGGTCTGCTTCAGACACAGGCTCCATACTCTGCAGGTTGGTGCTAGTGGTGTCACCCCTGGGGAATATGGAGAGGCCAGAGGTCAGTTTCATAAGAAGATGCTCGGCATGCCAAACATCCTTTTGATGCTTTCACAATTCACATGTTTACGTACCGAATGAGCTGCTCCTGTGACAGGTCTCTGGAGAATGGCATGAAATCTACCATGCTGAGTCGAGCGTTGGACCTTCTGGAACCGGCTACATGAGAAGCACAGCATTTTAATCAGTGATGAAAGTGATCATTCATTTTTAAAACAGTAGTTATTACATGTAAGTGTCCATTACTGCACACTCTGAAAGGACAAACATTAGCAAATAACTTGAATAAAACAAACATTGACAAAAAGTCAGAAATGAATAGCATTGTGTCTTTTGAATTTAATGCTGAAATGTCCCTTTACCTCTCTGTATGGCGCTCTCTTTACGCTCGGTGCTGGCGAAGGTGTGGATGAACTCGGCAAAGGCCCCGTGGCGGCTGAGGAGCTCCTGGTAGGAGCCGCTCTCTGTGATTTCTCCGTCCACCAATACGAGGATGAGGTCAGCTTGCGGCAGGAAGCTCATCCCATGGGTCACCAGGATGCGGGTCTGTGTAACGAGCCACACGGGTCAGAAAAATAAGAGGTCAGCAGAATCCAACACAAAATGGAGGGTTTCTTAAATAAAAACAAGTATCAGCAAAGTGGTGTTTTCCATAATATGATAACAATAACATAAGTTTGTTATGTGTGGGTGTTTAAATAGATATACATGGTTGTAAGGAGTTTTAGTGTTGTGAAACCATGTTTTGACTCTTTGCTGTTCAGTTGGACAGGCCTACTTGTGCTAAATCGGGGCTGATAGCTTGGACTATGCAAGAGTTGCAGCACGCATTACCTTGTCTCTGAGCACTCCTTTTGGCCCAATGACTTTGTCAAAGATGTGTTGACCCACATGAGCGTCCACAGCAGACAGCGGATCGTCGAGCAGGTAAACGTCAGCCTTCCTGTAGACGGCTCTGGCCAGACTCACCCGCTGCTTCTGCCCTCCTGACAGGTTCAGTCCCTGCATGGACAGAATAATAAAACGTTTTGAGACATACCTCAGAGAATTTGGAGAAATAAGAAATCTTTTTTTATGGAGATCATTTCACATCAATTGAACAGTTTGAACAGTACGGTCCGTACCTTCTCCCCAATCTCTGTGGCGTCTCCAGCAGGCAGGATGTCCAGGTCAGGCAACAGGGCGCAGGCCTCCAGCACACGCTGGTACCAAGTCTTCAGCTTTTCACGGCCAAACACTATGTTGTCCTGGACTGTGGCATTCTGGATCCAGGCCTGCTGGGGCACATACGCCATGGAGCCCTGTGAGGACAGATGGCAAAATAGAGATTGTGAGTATTTATTCATATTAAACCCACAGCTATGAATAGGACTTGCACATAGAACTTAATCACAGTACCTTAACAGTGACACTTCCACTTCTTTTCTCTGTTTCCCCAAGCATGGCAGACAGCAAGGACGACTTTCCACTCCCCACGTGTCCAACAACAGCGACCAGGGATCCCCGTGGCACACGGACACTAATCCTGTTAATGAAGAAGAGAATTTCTTCCCTCAATTTTATCCTAGATTTCAGATTGTTTTGATTGGTTGGTTTAATTTGTTTGGATAATGCGTACCTTTTTAGACATGGAGGACCCTCTGCAGCCCAACTGAAAGTCCCATTGTCTATCACCACATCTTCCCCATCTAAGGAAGAGGCAGAGCCAAATTAACAAAGTCTACAATGAACACTGAAGACAAGAACATTTTCTTCCAACCTGAACAACAAACAATCTTTAAAAAATCCCCCCTTAAAGTTACTCGTCAAATTGCAGTCTGAGCGTAATTACAAGTGATCGAATTTGCTTAATCATACAAATTACAGAGCTGTTGCTATTTCATAAGCTGTCTTAGGAAGTGTTGACAGATAACAGACAGAGGAGAGGCGTTTTTATTTCTCTTTGAATCATATGTCTGACTTTGTCCTGTGATTTACGTTTAACCGCTGAATGGGAACATCCTATAATTACCCTGTCTACCAGTCAGCCCGGGACCCAGGAAGTGACAATGCACATGAACCATACAAGGCTGTGGGATTCCACAGATATAAACAACAAATTCTCATAAACTGCTTTTATTGATTATGACAGCCTATGATTTCAGTGTGCATGGGAACCGAATTGTGGAATATTGCCGAAATTAAATAGCGTCTTCTTTCATGGGCGGTGCTCTTACCGGAGCTCAAAGGAGTCTTTGTGACATTGTCCACTTTCAGTTCCTCTGAACACAGGTATTTCCCCAGACGTTTCAGTGAGACCAAAGCCTGGAACAGAGTCAACTGTTAATTATCGCATCCATATACGTCTTATAGGGCCATGAAAATTTTGCCTTATCTGGCAGCATAGCTAGAATAAACATCTCAGCATGAGTGTTACAAAGCAGTGTCCTCTACCTGCATAGTGGTGCTCATTGCAAATGGAAGCTGTCCAAGTGGGGTCTTCAAGATGTTGATCAGCGCCATAGAGACGAAAATTTTCTGTGCATCCAGGACGTTTCTGTCATCGATCATCACATAGACCCCAAACATGGCAAAGGCAATCTTGGGGAAGAAACAGACAAAATGTAACAGGTTATCTTTAGAGACAAAGTAGCTAAAAAGTTGCCAACTTTGAAATTGTAACTAAACTTTAAGTCTCTGTGATTAATGTCTTTTTACATTCAACCCACTTACCATGAAAGAAGAGGAGTTGAAGGAGGCAATGGAGATGGAGTGAAGGATCTGAGACTTCTTCAGGGCCTTGAGCTCCTTTTCTCTGTAGCCCAGAACCTGCTCCAGGAAGGCCTTCTCCCAGGCGTAGAACTTCAGGATCTTGATCCCATTCAGGATCTCATTCATCAGTCTGATGCGGCCATCCATGAACTTCATTTGGACTTCCTGTTGACCAGACAAAGAGGTTTGTAGGTTTCATGCTTTTTAACAAAAACTTCCTCAGACAGAACTGGGGCACAGTGGAAAGACAGTAACCAGACCAAAGCAAATACACGCATTTGCGAACATGGGTTTGCCCACTCTGGTTACAACTGTAGTAGTGTTATTGAGCATCGTACAGCAACAACTTGTTTAATTCATTAGGATTTATTGCATTACAGGGCTTGTTACATTCAACAATTTTATGAGAAGGAAACAACAAAGGGCCAGGAATGCGGTCACTGCATTCCAGACTGCAAGTTCGATTAAATTGGCATACAAATTTGCCAAACGTCTGTTGTTTCTCCAGAAGAATGAAAAATGATGTCTTCTTACTGCCCACTCTTTCCTGTCACTGTTTTTCAAAAGCATTATATGGTGCAGACATCAAAAGGACAACAGAGAACGTACCATCCAGGCCAACCGCCCACACGGCTCTTCAGCCACTATCTAAACCAGCTGTGGCATCCCTGACCTAACATGCCAGATGTCAGTGCTACTGGGGTGAAAGTGTATAGGAGTCTTAAAATAGCTCTCACCTGCAGTTTGCTTCTTTTCTTAGCTATGAATCCATTCAGTGGGAAGATGAGGATGACTGTGGCAATTCCTGCCAATGCAGATGGGCCAAGGTGCTAAAAATAGGAAGGATGAAATTGCATCAAGGGCTTTTCCAGCATCGAAATTTATTGTAGTCTAGGATTAGATTTAATCATTATCTAGTCAATGAAACCTAAGAGATATTTATCGTGAAAGAGAGGGAATTTAGTGTGATGAATTGAATGAGTGGCACCATGAAAACAGTATATTCCTCCATACCTGCCAGAGGAAGAAGAGACAAAGTGTGATCTCAATAGGAGCCAGCCAGACAGCGTTGAAGTAGACCACAAAGTCCATCAGTTTCTGAGTGTCGGCTGAGACCAGGTTCACAATCTCTCCCACTGTGCAAGTCCTCCTGGCAGCACTGTTTATTACCAAAGACTGGAATGAGAGCAAAAGAGTCAAGACAATTAAGTCTTCAATACATTATGTATAATTTTCAACCCTCTTTAAGGTTTCTGCGTGTCATTCGTTTTAGCTAAAGCTGCTAACCATTTACTACTGTATACTGTTTTCCAGTCTGGAGTGAGAGAAAGAATTTGCGTTTGCCATTTAGAGCAATATTTATGTCATGTCTAGAGGTTAGTGGCCATGTCAGTGGACAGAAATATACCCACCTTCCTGTAAACCAGGCCCATAACAGCTGTCTTCACCCTCATGCCCACAGTGAAGCAAGTGTACATATACTGGTGGTAGAAGAGGGACTGGAGGCAGGAGAGCAGGAACATGAGGGTGGCGTAGAAGTAGCCCTTCCACAGCGGGACGTCTCCGTCTCTCATGAAATCCAGCAGCAGACTGTAGAAGGAGAAGGAGAAGTAGAAGAAGAAGTGAACATGGCCGCCTTTATGCTTCATGAGTACATGTTAAGGAAGTTTACATGTTACTTGTTCATTTTTTCAGGTGCGCACTTAATAACTATACAAAATCAAAACACTATTTCTATTCATGATTTTCCCTGGTGGATTATAGAAATGGAAACACACAGGCAGGGTTTTACTCTGTCAACACTTTTTTCTCTGTTTTTTTTCTGTCAATCTGGTGTTAAAAAGAGCCTTGACTTTCATTGTATGCCTTAAACCAATGGCCTTGAGCGCTGCTGCGGCTGCTGGCTCACTGGTCCACACAAAGCAGCTCCGGTTGCACAACAGTGCTCCTCTTGTGGCCAGGCTACCCTCACACTTGGCCAGCGGCTCCCTTATTGTGGTCTACCGGCATTTCTGCCATTTAGAGCCTGCTCTCCCTCCCTGCTTGTTGCTGCGCAGCGCCTTGCCGTCCTCCACACTGGAGCACAGAGGGCTGTGGTCTCCTCTCCCTTTCTTGCTCACAGTTTCATGACCGTAATTAACACTTCCACTGATCCTCAGTTGCGCATCAACAACAACATTCCTGTCTGACTACTGGAATAGTGTGGCGGGTGTTGGGTGGCAGGGTCAACCATGGCCTATTTTCTGCATTGCCAGTTTCTGCTTTTATTTGGATGTCAATGTCAGCGATCATTGAAAAAAAAAAATAGAATGAAGGTGATATCTGTGGTGATAGCTAAGTTTGTTTAGACAGCAATATTGTGCCAATATTTTGATTACTGTGGGGTTTTTTTTAGTAAGAAAGTCAGTGTTACTTAAAAACCCCAGGCTGTCTGAGAGCGATGTTAGCGAGACTGTGGCATTTTTGTTTTGCCAAAATCTGATAAGCCATGTTTCTTTAACTGATTATACCAGGAAAATATAATCTCTTTCAGTGTAAATCTCCCACTCAGAGCTTTTTCTTTAGTCTTACCTCAGCACCTGGGGGATGGCGAACATGAAGGCATCATGTAATATGATACACAGGGTGCCGGTCAGGAAGTAGGGACCAAACTTGCGTGCCAGCGTTCTGAGCAGGAAGAAGCCAGAGCTCTGCTCCTTCTGCAGCTTTCTGAGGAGCTGAGCTTGGTCTGGCAGTCTGCTCCCCAGTGCCACACCCGACGCCAAGGCCTTCTCCTGCCTGCCAGAGGGGGAAAACGCATACAGTTACAGACAAGGCATCTGCGTCAGTGATGTCCCAACATGGTGCCGGCGCCTTTCAAGTCTTTAATGTAAAACAGACAAAACGAAGCAAAAAAAAAGTTGTTGTTATTAGTATCACTGATGCACTCAAGAATGTGCCAGCAGCCGTATAAAGCATTATTCCCTAACATGTGTGTTGTGAGACTTAATGGGAGGTTATTGGGCTTAACGATGGATCTTCAAAGCGAGGATATGTTAACAAGCCTTGAAAATGACACGGGGCTCTTGTCTTGACATTATGGTACTGTATGTCCTCAAGGAACTCTTTTGGACCTATTTTCAGCCCAAAATGTTTCTGGTGATGATAATTCTGAATTTCGATTTACCGCAATCACAGCTAAGTCAGGCTCTACTTGGGACATTAATTCAGACAGAAGGTTGACCGCACTGCAATAAAATGGGATTGATTCTTTGGCCATCAAGCCATAGTAGGAATAATGCAATGGATTACAGGCCTGTGTCAAAGTAGAAAGGATCCAGAAGAAACATGAAAGAGAAGGCAATAATATGACAGACACGCACATGATGTGTGCAGTGAAATCAGGAGTGCATTTGATCAGTCTACAGATGTCACAAGCTTGTGCTGGACATGTTGTTCCCCTAACCATGACTTGCTGTGATGATTGTTGATCTCTTCTGCACATTTCTTCATGCTACAATAAATGGCGAATGGATCTAACATGTTAATGTTGTCAGATTTAGTCTGCCAAGCTTGGTTGGTTGATGGAGATGGTGCTTTTGGGTTGACTTTATACCAGCCAACAGCCTAAATTATGCATGCCTCAGAAATCGTATATATATACTGTATATATGTGTGTGTGTGTGTGTGTGTGTGTGTGTGTGTGTGTGTTCTCACTTTTTAAGTTTGGCACATTCAGCTGTCCATTCCTCCTCCAGGTCAGAGATGATTTTGTCTGAGGTGTCTTCCTTCCTCAGCGTCCACAGGTCCTCCGCTTCCAGAGGAGTACGATATCCTTTCACAACAAGCCTGGGGGAACGTGAAGATGAGTCACACGCGTTACAGTCAACAAAATACATATTATCGTAAACAAGCACACACACACACACTGTAGATCCAATGAGTCAGCTTCATAATTGATGGGTTTTCAAGAACCATCTTACCCAGTGAACCACCAGAAGAGAATCTTTGACAGAAAAGAGGCATCTTTCACCGGACAGGGATTCTGCAACAGATTACAGACCAGCATCACTATAGTTTAATTTCCAAGTAAATCTCTCACTACTTAAAGGCTTTCAAGAAATACAGGGCCCCACACAGGCCATCGCCGATGGGTGAATGGTGCACTTGTGGAGAGTGTATTTACTGAATGCAAATGTGTGTAAACAGCAGGATACAGTGAGGTGGTCCATTGTAGAGAGTAGAGGCCATGAACTCCCACAGGACAGAATAAATAGAATTCAGTGTTGGTGCTGGTTGAGGAGGACGTTTGAGGTCTAGCACAGACCGGGTGGAAATGTGTCATCACTAACTCTCCGGCAGTGCATACACACACACACACACACACACAGAAGTTTGTACTCTCACGCAAACTTTACGCCATCTGTCCACCCTGCCACCGCCTCTTCAGGGCGCTTGCTCTCAGTCTTCCTCTTCATCCCTCACTTCCTCTCTCCCTCTCTTCCTGTGAGTAAGTCTAACCAGAGCGTGGGGGGAAAAGGAGGAGGACACACCAAGGAGGGACCAATGGGTGTGTCCGCACCAGGCTGTGGCTTCTACCCTCCTCACCACTAGGCAACATTTTGTTAGGGACTTTTCCCAGTTATTTTTATTGTTTATCACCAGAGAAATATTACATCACATGCCTGTTGATGGATTCAAACTTCATTTTCATTCACCTGTCATCTGTCCTAAATCAGTTTTGCTATTTTGAGCTTGAAAAAGGTTTTTGTCAGACGGGTGTTTGATTGGATAGCGAGAGCTGGGTCCGTATTAAGTGAGGGTTTTGGTGTTGTGGTCATGGACTCAAGGCATGGGTCATGATGTTATCCAACACTGGTGCGAGTGAGTCGCGCGGATGGAATGCAAGAGAACGACAGACGCAGACACTCATTCACACTCTCCTCATAGGAAACCAAAACACTAGACTGAGAGTTGAGAGAGACAAGCAGAGAGGAAGTGATTCACCTCACTTCCTCCAAAAGGGAAAGTGTGTTTGGCAACAAAAGCTCAAAACCACAGGATGGCTTTTCATTCATTCTCTTTTCTGGGTGTTGGATGGCGTGGACGTTTTGACGGAAGCGGTCTACATTCCTACCTTTTCAAAGGCTGTTTTTCCCTCTGGAGGCTGGTCAGCAAAACAGCAGAGGAAGAGCTGGACCAGTTGAATGGTGAAGTAGGAAAAGAAGGCCAGGTATCGTACAATATCAGAGGAAATGCCCTGCGATAGAAGAACACACAGATTAAGGAGACTGTTGCAGTGCTGAAAATGCCACTATCCACTTCCTCTGAGTTTATTTGTTTGCAGCTATTCCAGACAGGTTTCATAAGTTAGTCTTGTATTTTAAGCCCAGGACCAAATTAATTGGCATTGTGGCCAAGCCTGTCCCACGGAAAAATAACATTGTTTTACATCAATCAGAATGTGTTTTTGTTATTTCATCTCTTTCAACATTGCTTAACAAATCACACAACATCCTGTGGTATACAGTGCCATTATCTTCAGTGTGGCTTTTCACTGAGTTTCACAACAGTTGGAGCTCTTGTACTAAATTCCCTATATGGGTTTTCCCATGCTTACACATTATATAGCACAGGATATGGTTTATACACCAGGATCACAGACACAATAAAGCTTATTTTGAACCGTTAGGCTAAATCAGGGTAAAAAACCCAAAGTCTTTAATGGTGCACTTTATATAAATGAAACGATAGTTAAAGTCCCAGTCAGTCACGCTAAGAGCCCATATCTGTAAATAGGGAGATTGTGGTTCGCAAACCCGCACCCTTACTTTCAATCAAGGGAGCAGCCAAGATATTAACCACTCAGCGACATTTGTGAAATTTAGGACTCACATGTTATTCTTTACATACAGAAAATGTGGGTTTTGGCAGAGGCATTGTTTACTACTGGGCCAACGCCACTACCACGACCAGTTTGTTGTGCAGCGGTATGGGTATGCATGGGAGTCAGAGCCATAGTAAACAGTAAAAAGAGTCGTGCTGTGCCCAGAAAGGAGATATGAAGGGGCCAAACGGATCCGGCCACACAGTGAAAAACAGGGTCAGGATGGTCGGAGAGTGGGTGGGAGAAATGTAGGTCAGGCAGCTAAGAATGGCAAAGGGTCCGCAAACACAAACTCTGTCAACTCAAGTTTTTTAACGCTGTGATGAGAATTAGTCACTTTCTTTACAAATGCTCCCTTAGAAAACATGTCAATGAAATATTTCCATATAAACTGACACGCTACACACAGGCAAACTGCTGAGCTGTACTGCATCACTTTTGGTCTCTTATCTGTTACCAGTCTATCAAAAAAAACCTTACAGATCTCTGAAATGGTCCATGCAACCGTATAGCACAAGTGGTCACATCTGTGTCCTGCGGGCACGCGTGCTGCTGTATGAAATGAGCACATCTGTGTCTCAGTTCTAAATAGTTGTACATTATGTGCGGATGCATAGATTTCCATCTGGCTGTGTTTACAGCAGTGTAGGCCCATAAACACAGCGCTGACGCTCCACTGGTCTGACCCAGGGCTGCCATGTCTCACCAGCGTTTATCCCAGGGCCATCATTACTCTCCCCCAAGCAGTGTGGGAATGTCACACTGAGGACGATAAAACAGAAATATGGATGTGTGTGTGTTTGTGTGTTTTTATAGAAATGCAAATGCGATTGCCCCATGGCTGTGTGTGCTTAAATAGAAACTTACCCCATACAACAATGATTGCAGTGTCTGATGGAGACACAGGAAGAAAAGGAAAACTTAAACACACACAGGCTTGACCAGAATTGGCAGTGTCATCCTCCAACACTTGGTTAACTTAAGGTTACCTTGGCTAACTTTGGGGGATGAAATAGAAACCCACTGCTGACACAGGGTATATCTCACGCTGTGCTGTTGGAGTCTTGCGTCTAGACTATTAGTAGACTACACTAAACTAGACTAGGTATGCCTTCAGGCTGTTTTGACTCTGTGGGGTCACTGAGTGCAAACCTGACTGCACAAACTCCTTGGTCTGCACCAAAGTTATTCCTTATCACCAGTGTAGAGACGATTGTAGAGACTGTTTTGGATGCTTGGAACATACAGTATTATATATACATACATAGGACATGGTGATAATGTCCCTATTCAACGGTATGGTATGGCATACTGTGGTATGGTATGGTATGGTATCCCAGTAGGCCAACTATCGTACCTCATCCATGGCCAGCTGGATTTTAGCTCTGAGCGGCACCAGGGAACAGACGATGGCCAAGAGCCAGAACAGGAAGAGGAACACAGAGGAACGGCAACCTCTTATCCTCTCCAGCTGGATGATGCATAGCGCCAGGATCTGGAGAGAGACAGAGAGAGAGAGAGAGAGAGAGAGAGAGAGAGAGAGAGAGAGAGAGAGAGAGAGAGAGAGAGAGAGAGAGAGAGAGAGAGAGAGAGATTGATTTATAAACATAATCAACGCTATCTCAAAGCTACAAACCAGAGAACCAAGACTCTAACCTGTGATGTCATATTGATGAACAGCCTGAAACAGCTCCACTGACAATGGCTAGGACCAACAGGGCCAACTGACGTCAAACTACTGACTGACTTTAACTCAAACAAAGTAAATCTTATATTTTACATGCTGATGAGCTTTATATTACAGTAAAGGCCCATTCACATCTAGAAGTATAACTATGAAAACAACTATAACTACAAAAAGATTGAAATCATTTAAGTAAATACAATGTATATTTCATTTTTTATTGTTATCTTGCATTGTTATCTTTTTTATAGTTATAGTTATCCTTGTAGTTATCTATAGATGTGTATGCGCCTTAACACTTTTAGTTCTGAACCAGCCAAACTCTTTCTTTTTTCTGTCTGTGGGACACAGCTGTGAATCCTTAGAAAATATTAGAGTTATACTGGGAATAACATATTTCCAAGCTGGCACGTCGCTTTAACTCGATTTGAAGCAAATAAAGCACTTTGCGTATCTCTACTGCATTAGCTGCCAATGTAACTGACAATATTTTCAGCACAGCTAAGGAAATATAATCCGATTTAGTCTGAACTAATGTAGCCGCTGTTGGTTTTGAGAAAGAAATAGGTTTCTGGGATTTCCCTGGCCACAGACGCGGATGTGATCTGGCCGACTTTCCCCTATAAAAACTGTCATATGTATGGTATGTCCTCCGTCCACCACGCATTGCTTCGGCTTAATTGCATTATACATTACTGTACTTCAGTCAAAGAAAACATTATGCGATGTTTCCTCAAAAATAGGACTGATTCAGTGTTTGGACACCACTGTCTGTCTGCCTGTCTAGAGAGGAGCCATGCATCTGCCTGTGGTGTTTGAAGCACCATAATTGGTCCCTGTCTGAGTGGTTGGCCAAGTGAGACGTCACTTCGTCATGCCAGCTCATCACCAAGTGGGGAGAGAGGTGGTTTAGGTTGCATAATGAATCCCATATTGGTTACTCTGGGATGAGCCACAGTACTATCCTGTTATAAACTAGTGGTCTCATAATTATATAAACTTTTAGCATCAACAACCTGACACACTTCATGAGGAGATGTGTACAGATTTCTGTGTGGTGGGTGTGAAGGCGAACATCTTCATGAGTCCAGGTTGACAGCCTGCAGCCAGGGTTAGGAAAACATCTAGTGCAGGGACAAACTTATTCATTCATAAATTCATTCATAAATTCAATTATTTATTTATATTCTCTTCCCACTTAATACCTTCCAGGCTTGCAGTGGGCTGGAGCTCATCCCAGCATATTGAGCGGAAGGCGGGGAGGCACCTGGGACAGCAGTCCATCACAGGCCCAATACAGATAGACAGACACTCACACTCATACCTATGGGGAATTTAGAGTCTCCAGTCCACCTGACTTGCATGTGTTTGGACTATAGGTGGAAGCCGGAGCACCTGGAGGAAATGCGAACACGGCAAGAACATGCAACCTCCACACACAGAAGGGACCGGGGGAAGGGCCGGGAATCGAACCCGGGTACGGACAAACTCAAACACATAAAAGTCCAAGGCTTTCTAAGTACTGGTTGCAACACAATGCGCTCCAGTTAATTCAGGGAAAAAGTTTTGAAGTTTTGCACCTTGTTTTGAACAACTCTAGAGAAAACTCTCAAGTGCTCACTCGGTTATGAACTACTGACCCACCTCCATCAGAAAGTACTCAGCACACAGCAAGTGCTTCCTGTCCCTGATTGCTGGAACATTGAGTCCAGGAGTGAAGTTGTGCTGACAAGAACTCAGCTGCATTGTAAAGCTGATCTTAGTTCGGCATCTATAGGCAACTTCCTCCTATTCCTAGCCTTCCTCTCTGACTTGCTATATATGCTGTAAACCATCCAAGCCTGCCCATCTGTTTGTACAAGTCAGTGGGTGGAACTAAGTCCATTACTAAGCCCTAACTCAAAACCCTACCTAGTAATTACATGGGAAGTGTGTAGTTCTGGGGAGGGAAACAAAGTTTTACGTCATGGTATTGCTGATTATAGTCGATGTCATGTGTGGACTTTTCATGAATAGTGACCACGAATCATGCAGGGGCTGACTTGACAGTGGGCAGAAACAGTTCCCATACATTGACTGGGGCTGAAGGGCGAAAAAACAAGTTGGTCAGGGCGGCAAGTACACCGTGTTCCAAGCGTAGATGAAGAAACCGAGGGGATGGGCGGCGATGGTTGCAATTACCATCCAGAAAATGATATCCTTTAATATAGATAGTTCTGGTAAGTGGATTTAAAGATTTATGACATGCTTTAATTATGATTTATTAGATGTTAGTTGTCCGGCCCCTGCTGTGATAAGTGATGTCCTCAGAATAAACGACCTTTACTGAAATTTATCCTTTATATAAGAGAAGTCTCAGTGTATTTTTTTACCCAAACACGTGCTGGTATTTACTTAGGAGTCTGAGCCGACCACAGGTGGGCTAGGCTGTCTGACTTTGAGAGAGTGAGTGTGTGCAGGACCTGTGCAGGGTTGTAGAGAGAGGGGGCTTTGTGGGTAAAGGCTTTGGAGGCGCGCTGGTCTGCATCAATCCCTCCTATCTGGGCTCTGCACCCCTGTACTCTGTTGTAAATCTTACATCACTCCTACATAGAATAAACAGCATTTTATCCTAGGTTAGGTATGCCACCCATGCTGGGAACTGCACCCCTCTCCTGCTTGCTCCTACCCATCAGTTAAACACCATTTAAAATCTACCGAAAATGACTGGGGGACAACGCTTTGAGGAACGTTCAAGGCCATTTCCATCAACACAAGCCACTGAAGACATTACCTTGATTGTACACTAGCCCTTATCTTTTCTAAATAATGTCCGGTAACCCACCCTCCGTACCACCATGATACAGGTAGTGGAGCCATTATGGTTGGATTCAAGATGTTTTAAGGGAGAAAAGACAAACAACATTTGTAAAGATTAAGGGCCTGATTCAGACTGTATAAAGTTACTGTTCCTGTTCAGACTTGGACAAATCGATGTGCGCACTGAGGATTTCAGGTGTGCCTTTGCTTTTACACTGGTTTATTCAGAACCTTGGCTTCTTTGCTCTTCCCATTGGTATCATGGAAAACCATAGATTTTTCTACTTTTTGTGTCTTTCTGCTGAGGCATCGCCTTTAAATACATTGCGCCTTAAATACAGTTTTGGTTAAGACAATGGCACACAACAATTGAATTGGCAACATTGCCTTGGGACATTACTTGGATAAAAACATAATAAAATATACTTTACAAAATTTTTGCCTGTATTTTTGCCTGCATTTTTGCCTGTATGAAACCAATTAAATTGTTTTTTACATCAAAAATAACTTATATCAAAAGACGAGTTTCTTCATGACAACTGCTTTCTGGTCAACTCACTGACAAGCCACTCTATAATTGCATTCCTCATTGAATTGAAACTTTGCACATGCACTTGTTATGGCCACGTCTGCATCACATACCAATTGAATGATCACGGAATGCTGTTATTTCCTCTTGCTATAAATTTCTACTTGTGTGGCCTGCTTCCTCCTGGTCGCATACAGGCTGTGTGTACAGGCTGCTGAGATGTTTAGAAAACCTGAAACACGATGAAATCTATCTTCGGGTTGTGCGTCTTTGTGCTCAGTGTCTGGCCAATATACGTATATCTGTATATTCTTTGGTTTGTCTGCACATTGCTATTAATAGCTGTGCCAGGCAGCAGGAGACAGACAGCTGAGATATTCTCACAGCATCCCTGTTACTTGGAGTAACACAGGAGGGATGTTGGCTGTGCCATCTGGCTCTGCAAATCAGTGTCACAGCTCAGTGATTAGGGCCCTCTCTAATTCATGTCCCTCAAGTTTTTGTGACTCAACAATTCATATCCTACTTTATATGCCGTTTATTGGTATGCAGCTTTCTTGTCTTACATCAGACAACTGATTCGAGTACTAGACATATTATAGGTTTTTGGTGCATGAGGAAAGCAGAGTATCATAGTCAGCATGCATGCATCATGATGTGAAGGTAGAGCTGTCTTAATTTATAGATTCATCACCTTAAGTGTGCATCCCCCCATGCACCACTTAGTGTCATGCAAGGTCTGAATCGGGCCCTAAGCTCTCAAAGCTGAATGAAACATCAAATAAAAATGATCTGTGTCTGATATTTGGACAACGTCAAATAGGAACAGTAGAGTCAAAGCAGAGCCAGGACGAGAGCGACTTACCACAGTCATGCTGCGTATGATGGGGCTGAGCAGGAAGACCATGTGCTGGTCGATCTCCTGACTTCTCTCCAGCAGGATGTAGAAGAACTCCACAAAGCCGAAGGAGGCCAGCAGGAACCCCAACACCTGGGCAGGACAGGACATTAAAGGGAGATTGATGGGAATATTATCTGGAATTTCATATAATCTAGGGTCAGGTTTGCCACAAGCTTTTTTGTACATATCAAGCCCACGGCACAAATATGATATTTGTGTTGATATTAGTGATTCTATTGGGAAACCCTTGCAAAAGAAGTTGGTTTTGTTCTGTGCTGTGGTTCGGTGATGTGAAAACCTTATTTTGACATGTCTCATATACCTCCTTGACAATAATCAGTGTGAGAAATCGTTGATGATAACCCATTGTGATGCCTCACCATCTTGGTGGTGCAGAGGCAGGAGATGCGGATGCGTCCACGGTCATGGCAGTAGAGGTGCAGGCTGTAGAAGGGCGCCAGCAGCCACAGATAGATACAGGGGACCCAGACCAGCACTGTGTTCTGGAAACACTGGGTCAGATCGGGGTTGGCTGTGTACCACGTACGGTTCCAGTCCTGGGACAGACAGGGAATGAGGGAGATAAGCATTGAGGCATGAAATGTGAGAAGCGTGAAACCAGAGTGTCAAATTTTCAGATCAAGTGAATATGCAATCTATGCTGAAACATCGACAGTAGCATTCAGTCAGAAATTGAAGTTAAATTCTGAGATAATATTCATCATCTGGCAGCCAGTGCAGGCTAAGCCTGAGTGCAGAGAATCTAGACTTGGTACACGTCCTACATTTCGCTCTGTGTATCTAGGCAATGGAGAGTGAAACCGCAGCAAGTCAACAGAGAGAGTGTGTGTGTGTGTGTGTGTGTGTGTGTCCATGCAAGAGAGAGTGTGCACTTGAAGAGGTCTTCTTTTTCTAAAAAAGCTGAGTCAGTCTTGGAACTTTCTGACCACGTCTCAGGCGTGTTTCATAACTTTCCCCTTGTGAGGATAATGCTAAGCTGTCAACACATTATATTGTGAGGTCAAAGATTATACTAATAATGAAGCTTAGAGACAATAAAACGAGGTGTGTTGGCCAAGTGTTGCCAAATTTTTTGGGATTATGTAATACCAGCAGCACCAGGATAGGTTGTCCATCGTAAAAAAGACCAAAATACTGGGAGCTAAGTGGCCTGTTGTTCTCTCACTTCCCTTGTTTATCACCTCTCTGGCCTAATGAGGGGCAGGGTGTCTGGCTGCGCGAGCTAGACAGTCCTGCGGAGTCACCACAGGAAGTGGTTTAAAGGTTGGAGCATGAAGGCACAGTCTGGCCGGTCGGTAGACTCCCAAAGTGGATAAGGGAGAGTGACCACAATTGATGGCAGCTGCAGGATCATTATGTAACAACAATCCACCCACAGTCCTGCCGGTGAACCCGACAGGTAAGGCTCCTCAGAGAGATAGCCTACTGCTGCTATAGGTGGCAAGTCTCAGCATGAACAGCGGTTAATTCAGTTTCTATTATCAGCTGCTACTGTTCAGTGCCTGGGGAAACCATACGGATCTGAAGCACGGCCCAGTTGTAAGCTACTTGTTTTCATCAGAATCAGTGCTGCTGGTACACATTTATGACTATTTTACCACAGGGTGACAAAAGCAGTATTTACCATATAAATCTTAATAACAGAGCCAGTTAGGGTTATGTAATGAATGCCCCGTTTGCACGTACTGTATACTGGTGAACTCAATGGGCACTGATCCATTTAAGTGATAAATCGCTTGAGAGTCAGTGAGTGGGAGGCTAGTTTCGCAGGCCCTTCTGACTCCTGCGGTCAACTGCAGGCAGGTGAACAGAGCACTTTTATGTAAGAAATTCGACCTGTCCAACAAACTCTAAGCTCTTTCTTGGTCATCTTGCTCAGTATTTATCCTGTTTCTCAGCCCTGGCTGAAGTGGTTACAGTGAACTGGCACTGGCCAACAGTTTGGGTGCCGCAAGGTGTCTATTTTTACCTGTCAGGCACAGCGATGTGAAATCAGAGAATAGAGGCTTCTACTGTATTACAAATCTGCTGAATGTCTTTCATACAGCCTCTGGATTTGATGGACAAGTGTGTAATTAATGTGGTAGTGAGGATGGGAATTTCCTTCATGATGAAACTGCTGAGGGGAAGTTGGCATAACTGCTTGTAATACAATTCGTGCATTACTCATATGTTAAAACTGTCTGGCATAACGTCTGGCATAACCATGATGAAGGCAGCATGGACTGCTGAAATGTTGGTTTGAATGATTTTTTGTACATTCAGCCCCGTTGGCCTGCACCTCACCGATATATTTGGCGTTTCCTCCTCTTTTTAAAATAAATCGAATCACCCATGGGCTGCAAGCATAACAGATTTTTCTGTCATGTTTTGAATCAATATGGGATTGCTTAGTAAAACTCAAAAAAGCACAATACACATAATGTGCAGTGTATGTGGCTCAGATGAACTAAGGAGGACACTATAATTTTAGAGAACGTTTATCATTGCCCTGACAGTTTTACCTAGGCTTTGTCCTGTCATTTAAATTATAGGATGGTTTGATTTAAAGAGAAAAAATGAAAGACAGTTAAATGTTTTCTATAGAGGCCTTTTCAAATACAGTATATCCACCTGATATAGCTCGCAGGGTAGGTGTTTCAGGACCAAACCCCTCCCACGTAGCTGAAGATTGCACATGTCAAGTTCAGTATTAAAAGCATATAAATTCCCATTACTACCGCAGGGCAATAGCCAATGATGTGCCAACAATGACTGAGATTCAAAAATATGTGATTATCTGGTTGACTACTGCAATTAAAGTACTCTGTTGCCAACGTGAGACAACAACATACTGCTTATCTGTAAAACAGTACATCTTCCCTGCTTTGTTATGGACGTTGTAATTAAGAACATTACATCCCTAACTATATTTTGAAATTTGTAAAATAGACTGCATGAGGCAATACACAGTTTGCTATCACTTTCTTATAGGCAAAAGGCGAACTCTAGAGACCAAAGTTTGATGGTCACATTTTCAAAGTTTGTGGATAGAAAAAGAAAGAAAAAGTCAGAGTGAGAGCCAGAGAGAGAGAGAGAGAACGAAAGAGAGGCAAGCCAGGACCGGGTGCATTCAGTGACTTTGACATTCTATTTGGATCACGGCCATAGTCCTATTTTCGAGCTAAGATACAGAATCTGGAGGTTTGCTAATATACAAGACTGAAGATTATCAGACAGCGACAGCTCACTCAATGTGGCGCATCTGCACGACTCAGCATCACATGGTGCTGATTCATTTATCAGCGACAGTGAAAAAAAGTGCAACTCTGACGCACATCAAAGATAAATTCTCCCATTCAGCCTTGCATTAGGTTGGGTTTCTAATGTGCTCGCATTCATAAAGGCTGTAAACTGAGAAGGTCAGTGTATGCCATGGTGTTTTCCTGTGCCACTGACTACTGCCAACTGACTTTTAATGGGCACACATACACACACGCAAACACACACAAACACACTCGTCATTCTTTATCATTCAGTAAAATTCACACAGCATTTGGCATTATGCTGAGCACAGTAAGCCTGTCTGACGCCAATGAGCACCTTAGCTGATGGCCAAGGATACTGTAATACTTAAAATGCATGCCAATGTAGCTTATCCTAATGCTATGAATGCTATGAAACTATTGAATCATATCCATTCTTAAGTTCTTACATTCTAAAATTGAACTTTAAGAGTAAGAGTGATTAGATTTTATAATAGATTATGACCAAGCAATTATCACCATCAATATTGCCTGTCAAGTATCGTAAACAGCATTTGGATACACTGTCCGCTGGTTCAGATTCAATGAGACAAAAACATACTTTAAAACAACTAATCAGCATTTGACAGACATGACTATTACAACCTTATATATAAAATGAAGAAGTATTTTTGCAGCAATAAAAGCTGACTTGACATACTCAAAATATCAACCTTTTTTAGAACAGATCTTGGATATGGGTTTACAGTATCTGTTCTCGGCAGAAGAAGACACACAATAGAGAAATATGAGTGCAGCATCATTGAACACAACCGAGTCCACTCACCCACAGAGGGTCCAGGCCACTGAGTCTGCAGAAGGCATCCATCCAATCGCTTGCTCCTTCCTCCCTGATGCTCCACTTGCTGGGGTCGAATGGGTAGCAGTTACTCAGCGCGAGCACGAGTGTGTGTGTGTGTGAGTGTGTATGTGTGGTGGGGGGAAAGAAAAAGAGTGTATGAGTCTCCTTATTGGACTTTTCCTCTCTCAGTGAAGGTACTATGTTTTGGGTTGGCTGCTCCCTGCGCGTCTGTCTGGGTGGCTCGCTCTGTGTTTATTAGGGTGTGTGAGTATTTCTGTGTGAAGAACTTTTTCCTCCTTTAATAAAACGCCACTCTTCTCTCAATGAATCTCTGTGTTTCTGTCTCCCTCGCTCTTTTAACTGGTGCTGCCCTGAGATCCTGTGTCCTTCTGACTCTCACTCTGTCTGTCCGCTGTTTATGAGTGTGTCTCCTTGTTGGGTGGGTGGAAATATTTCCCTCTCTCTCTCTCCCTCCCTCCCTCTCTCTCTCTGTCTCTCTCTCTCACCCTATCCTCTCTCCCACATCTGCTGGATCTTGATCAAAACACCACAGCTATTCCCCTCAATGGGATGACAGCTCCACACCCAGCCACACTCCTCCCAGTTTCAATTGCTACCCCCTACCTCCTTTCTCTCTCTCCTTCTGTCCCCCCCTCTCCCCACTTCACAAACCACCAGCCATCTCCCCTCTCTGACCACACAGGATCTGTTTTTGCATTGGCATACTTTTTAAAGCGACTAGCAACATTCAGATAATCACCATGATTATGGTCTCTCCTAAACTTATAACCCAGATATTAGTAGCCCAAGTCACGGTGGTGTGACATCTATTCATACGTATCACCAATGTGGTGCGATGCTTAACATACCAGCATGTATGTGTGAAACCCCTTTGGAGTGGACGCTCACACGCATTTATAACATACTAGGTGTGGATGATTCATGGAGTTAAGGTGTAGAGCCCAGTTGCTCCAGATGCATTCACATGGTGTTTTTTTTGGGTGGAAAATACAGTGCTATCACAATTGCGCAATTGTATCACATGTATTTCCAAATATTGCAGGAAAAAGAAACTTGCTGATATGGCAGGAATAGGGCATTCAGTCACTGAAATTAGTCAACTGACTGTATGAGACTTACCACCTAGTGCTGTAAGTGGAAAGTATGTAGCCATCATGTATTTTTGTAACAAACTGCTATAGAAAAGACATGCTGATAGAATTTGATAGGGGAGAAGTTGTGAATTGAGCAGACATTTTTGTCAGTGAAATTAGGAGAATTGTGGGAAGTAAGAATGATGTACTTGGTCGTTTTAAGATAAGATAAGATAAGATAAGATAAGATAAGATAAGATAAGATAAGATAGTACTTTATTGATAGTCATTGTTTTCATGATGGGGTATACCGGGATTGAAAGTGAGTTATCAGCACTTTTTATGTGTTTTTGTGCTGCATGTCTGCGTGTGTGCGAGTATGAGTAACTCTGACGTATTGGCACTTTTTTTAAATAACATTTTCTTTCATTTTATAATAAACACTACCGCAAAATCTGTCTCTTGAGACTTATTCATCCCCAGTGTACAAGCAGTAAAACCAGAGTGTGTGTCTTTCAAAGCTCTTTGTAGTCTGCTGAAAGGCAGCATCGCATGGCGTGATGATGGTCATTCTGGTCATGACCCAGAGGAAAACTTCAGTACAGCTGCTGTGCAGGAAAGTATGACACCGTCTCGGCTGGGACTAACACCACCACCGCCATCACCGCAGTGAAGAAACATGGAAAGTTCGTCAGAATGGCGGACCACCACCAGGTCCTGTGTCTGGCCACGTGCAAGAATAAGATTATTATTCTTCAAAAAATGACTCATCATTTTATTTTTTCCCTCCAGGCAGTGAGTGTTTTTTTCAACACTTCAGCCCCTGGTGCAAAATAATGAGAATTATGTAACATGGGACACAAGGAATTATTTGAATGTTGAGTAAAAAGTGAATTGGAAGTGAACTGACCAAAACCTGTTAGCTGCATCTTGTCATGAGGCCGGGTCAGGGAGCCTGAAGGTCAGGGATGACCTGTGTAACCAGAGTCGCCCCCTTCGTGGAATGATGTGCGGCCAAAAGAAATAGTTAAAGCCAGAATGTGAAGACAGGGGTCAGAGGTTCATCAGCTCCCATCTACCAGCCCCACAGCTGTCTCCATTAGCAAACTAAACCCTTATCAGAGCTCTCTTCTGCATTCTGGGACTGTTTTGCTATTTTACTGTGTGGGGCTCAAATGTTGCTTTGCTTGGTTTCTGGATCTAAAGTTTACACTACTGGCTCAAATCCATCCCAAACCTTAACCTAAAGGTACATGCAGGAAATCTATTATGAGAGAACGTCAGTAAAATCAGTGTAACTACGTCTAATGTAGCATTATGCCTGACAGTCACATCTAGCACAGAGACAAATTGATGCCGTTCGAAAGTTCACCCGGCTGCGTTTGACAAACCAGACCCAAACAAGAGGAACCTCCATGGTTTGACCAAATGTTGTGTTATGTCTCAATCCCACAGGCTGAGTGGAGTGTTGCTACTACTAAGAAATGGACCGAAACACCCCAGGCAGTGTACCGCAACCAGAGGGGTGGGCGGTGGGAGGTGATGTGTGTGTGTTTTTGCCGGGGTGGGGGGGCATAGAGGACCATAACACAGGCCAGTGTTTACAGTACATCTTTTGTCCCAAATGATACTTGGGCACAAAACACTGAGAGAGGGACAGCTTGGCACGGGTTCCATTTTTGTTTAAATACGCTCATCCGAGACGGTTGAATCGTTGCGGCAAAGTATGTTTGTGTTTGCTAATCAACACCAGACAGATGACATCTGGTACTTGGGTCGTGGCAACAGGAAGGAAGGAGGACGTTTTTAGGTATTTGTGAGAACTTTTCTCGAAGGAGGCCCTGTGCACTGTGGTCTCCCCAATCAAGGTTTACATGCGCTTTTGTCACGGTGAGGTGTGGTGAGGACCCAAATGCAGGACAGTGAGGCAGGTAGTGATCAAACCCCAAGACTGGGAGTTTAATATAACGGGAGCAGGAAACAACAGGTAAACAAAGACGGGAGCACTTAACAGACACATGACAGAAAATAATGAACCGACAAAGACTGACTGGGGAACAAGACTAATATACACATGGGGAGGTGATCACAAATCAGACACAGCTGGGGCAGACAGGTACACATAGAACTAAAAGAACCAGACAGGGAAACAAGACACAAAGAAATACAAAACCTAGACAATGAACAAAGGGACTGAAAGTCACAACCGTGACAGTACCCCCCCCTCAAGGGACGGCTCCCGACGTCCCACAAGGTCCATGAAGGGGAACTTGAGAGGGGCGCTGGGGATTGAGACCGGAGGTCAGACGGACAAGCTGGCAGGGAAAGGGGCTGAAACCCCCCGGAGCTTTCTTCCACTGCCGGGACACGAGAGGGTTGCGGTTGGGACCGAAGGGGCGCTGGACCGTCGGCACTTGCACGACCAGGACTTCGAGGAGAGATACTGGAACTGGCACAACCAGGACATCACAATCAACCAGCCGGTGCTTCAAAGGTATCCCCTCCAACAGTCGAACCAGCCAGTGCTTCAGGGACGTCCAATCGCCACCCCTAGGGCTCGTTCTGCAGCTACCGGGATTGTCACAGAACCGAACAGGGAGGTAAGCGGGGCTCACCAGGAGAAGGCAGGCTGTGTGGTAGCTGGGTGCTGTCCGCTGGGTCCAGGTTGGTCGGTTCATTCTGTCACGGTGAGGTGTGGTGAGGACCCAAATGCAGGACAGTGAGGCAGGTAGTGATCAAACCCCAAGACTGGGAGTTTAATATAACGGGAGCAGGAAACAACAGGTAAACAAAGACGGGAGCACTTAACAGACACATGACAGAAAATAATGAACCGACAAAGACTGACTGGGGAACAAGACTAATATACACATGGGGAGGTGATCACAAATCAGACACAGCTGGGGCAGACAGGTACACATAGAACTAAAAGAACCAGACAGGGAAACAAGACACAAAGAAATACAAAACCTAGACAATGAACAAAGGGACTGAAAGTCACAACCGTGACAGCTTTAATGGGGGAATTTTGAAAATGCTCTGTTGGCTGTTTGTAAATGTTGTTTATAAAAGGGTGTTGGTCAATGTTATACATTCCACGGGTCTGTGATTGGAAGAGAGCTAGTTTAATATCTCTGCTGTGTCCAGAATAAACTTCATGGCCAATGCCTGTGCAGCCTCTGAGCCAAGACTCCCCAGCTGATCAGTCTCAGACAGGCGCTGGGGTTGGAAGTGTCGCAATTCATGGAGAAAGAGTAGTACACACACACATGTGCACATACAATGACAAGCAAGACCTGTGCAAACTGCAGGTCGAGCCCCAAGGTGGGTAATGTACACAAACATACACACATAATGACCGTCTGGCCTATAAAAACAACGACCCAGATGAGCTGTGTGCCAGCCGATGGTCAGACAGCAGACTGTTTACACCAGTGGGGAGAGAAACTGAGGTCCAGTATGACCCAATGGGAGGCTGGCACTGGAGCTGGGCCACTTGTGGTCATGGCGTGTAGTAGTAGTAATGTGGACCTGGCAGGCGGTGCAGGGAGAGGGTGGCTGCGGGGGTGGCAGTGCCCCAGCCAACCCGTGGTCTAGCGGTGGTTAACCAGCCCGGGTCACCTACACTTCCCCTGGCCTCTCTCCCTGGGAGGAAAAACAGTCTAGTCAAAATAATGCTGTCATTTTGGGTTCTTACGTTTGAGCAAGCGGAGACAAATTTAGCAACAGCAAAGCGAAGGGAGGGGCCTGAAACAGATTAAGCAACAAGCGAACAAAATATCTTTTCTCTTATTTTTTTTTTTTTTTTGCTTTTAAATAAGCAGTCTTAAATGAGTGGTGCAGCTCTAACGCAGGCTGTAAATTCAAATGTGTCAGCCTACGCAAGCAATTATAACTGGGCTCTGTCTTCCGCTATTTTCCCTCCCGCTTCTCCCCGCACAGCCCCCTCCCCCCCCCCCCCATCCTCAGCCCACTTCCTCTCTTTCTGTGCTGTGCTACTGTGTATGTGTGCTTGAAGTGATGATGAAGATATATACGGTGTGCGCATATATGTGTTATATGTGTGTGTGTGTGCGTCTGTGTGCGTTAGACCTCGCTCCTCAGGCTCCAGACTCCAGACCGGTCTCACATGCCGCTGTGAGTGCCATGAGCCTAAAAAGTATTTACCACCCTGCCGCCCTGGCACCTGCTGAGGAGCCGCTCATTCTCAAGGCCCAAACTTTACCCGGTAAAGAGGAATCCGTCTTACTCATAACTTGCCGGTGAATATGTGCCGTGACATTCTATACATGCCACATAGGTTTTTCCTGCAGCCATTTAAGCTCATCAGAAAAAATCCAGGCCTTTTGTTCTCCAGGTCCCCCTCTACGCACATCATATTTATTAAGGATGGGACGATCTGCTTATCTCACAATACGATTCGATATGCAATATGGGGTCTACGATTTGATACAACCACAATACAATGTAGTAAATAAAAGTTCAATGACAACAAAGTATGACTGTGCAGATTTATGTTTATTTCTGAGCCACAAATCTTTCTAGCAATGGCATTGGCTTGCTAGAATGTAAACAACAATTTAAAAATGTCATTACAAAGTGCAAATAATATCATTTCAATGGAGATCTTGTGAAATTGCGATAGGCAAGCCGTCTCATTTGTGATGACTACAGCAAAATAAAATGTAGCTAATATCAAGATACATATTTCTGCCCCATATTGTATTGCGATATATTGAATTCCGATATATCGTCCTATCCCTAATATTTATTCAGAATTAGAATCACCCTACACATCAGGCAACTCTTCAGTTATAATCAATTTAGAATCAGCAGTGTTATTCTCGGGCTTCAGTTTTTCCCTGGTGACTCTAATCTCGACCCGACATCTCCAAACCTCAGACACAGTAAAGATGCTCTTTTTCTTCTCAGACAGCAGATAGGTTTTGCCGTCATTCTCCCAACAACCGTGCAACCAGGAAGTGTCTGCATGAGACATGGCGTGATTACCCTCCAGAGGAAAACCACGCGGATGACAGCCAGCCAGAGGAATGGAGGAGGTGGTGGAGGAGTGGTACGGAGCACTCCCTCTCAAACGAAAAATGTAAATACACACTCACTCGGCATTAATCATAACCTCTTGTGTTGGTAAATGGTTGAAAATGATCCGCCGAGAGGAAGGTGCACATCCTCCTCTCCTCATACAATATAATTTATTTTCTCAACTACATTCTTTCTGATACTTAAGAGTGTATGAAAAGGTTGGGCCTCTTAAGATGACTGGGTGAAAGAATGGTGATGAAACAGACCATTTAACAAAGGTAAATTCTGTAAAATGTAAGGATGAAATGTATTGGCTGCTCAGTTAAGGTTAAGATTAAGATTGCACTTTATTGATCCCCTAGGGGAAATTTGGGGTACGTCCTGGCATTGATAACATCATGACTGTTTGAATAAATTTGATAAGAAATGCTGATATGCTGATGAATGGTTAGCCTAGAGGAGGGTTTTCCCATGTAACCTGTTTTTGAGTCTGTTTAGGGTCTGAATTGGGGCGAACATGCTACATGCTACAATGCTACTTGCTTAAATATATTTAAATGGGCAGTGGGCTGTTAATATCAAAATACTTTTCAATATGCTTTTCCTCAAAATGAACTGCTGTTGAATTGAATCAAAATAATCATAATAACTTTATTTATATATAATAACTTTATTTATATGTAAGGGATAATGCCCGACGAGGTGTTCATTGACTCCATTGAGTGGACACACTCAATGGAGTCCGACAAGACGTGGCTCCATTCTCGTCTCTCCCGTACTGACGGAGCCCAGTAAGCCCGCAGGCTGCCCTCGCATCGATGGCCTGTCACCGACATTATCTGACGGCTCTCCAGGCCAGCGTCTGCGAGCCGACCTACAGCGGTGCTATGGTTTGTGTAGACCCGCGAAAAACCCACCTGAAAGGTAGAATGATAAGGATATTTATTATATTTTGGGGATGGAGGGAGACGATACTATTTAGTCTCATACAAAATTATTAGACTGTCATGTCTTTATTAGCCGATAGACATTAAGTGTAATCACCTCTTCGCTGATCTTTTTCAGCATGTTCCCGAGGTAGTGGACACCCATCGGCTCCCGGCTGTCCCACACGTCGGAGGCCACGGCGCGCTTCGGGTGGAGGTAGAAAGACACAGCGGCTCCTCGGGCCTGGCAAACATAAAACTTCTTAGGTTTTCCTTGTCTGGGTCATTCGGGTCTTTATGATTCTTAGTTTGTGGATTGTGCGCCAGGCTGACATATTCGACCCCATCCTCGTCTCTCTGGAGGATGAAAGATGCCATGGAAAGCTCCCGGTTGCCCTCCCTGCCAATCAGAATCGAGTATTCACCCAGACCATGGTATAAAGTACTTTAAAAGCTCTAAAAGCTCTAAAAGTACTTTTCTTAACAAAGTGCTAAAAGAAGCAAAAGAAACAAGCAAAAAGCTAGATTAAATGCACAATATTTTACGCGGTTTAGAATGATTTGGAGGGCCAATTTCTTTATGGAGGGCCAAATTCAAGCCACAGGCACCACTTTGGGTAACTTTGCTTCATGTGCCAGCTGGTGGCGAGCTTTGGCCCGGTCTCACCAGGCTGTGCAGGGCAGGCGAGCCAGCCGCAGTCCAGTCAGGTTTAGCCAGGTCCTAAACAGAGTTGAGACGCTAGCAGAGAGCCAGACTGGCCACAGCCTGGCTGAACACCGGCTGCTGGAGACGAGGCATCAGAGGTTCACTTCTAGTGCAGCTGACTCCAGCAGTTTGTACAAATAAAGGTCAGTCCACTCTGTGAATCACAGATACAGTGGAATAAACTGGTATAAATAAGACATAACAATGAAGGGTAAGTTAAATGTCTTTTCATCCATCCATCCATCATCCCTCCATCCATCCATCCATCCATCCATCATCCAGCCATCCATCCATCCATCCATCATCCATCCATTCACTAATCCATCCATCCATCCATCCATCCATCTATCCATCATCCCACCATTCATCCATCCATTCATTAATCCATCCATCTATCCATCCCTCCATCCATCCATCTCTCCATCATCCATCATCCATCCATTCATCCACCCATTCATTAATCCATCTATCCATCCATCTCTCCATCCATCCACCCATCCATCCATCCATCTCTCCATCCATCCATCCATCCATCATTCATCCATCCATCCATCCATCCTTCCACCCATCCATCCATCCATCCATCCATCCGTCCATCCATCCATCCATCCATCCCCTAGCCAGTAACCTTGATCTGTCTCACATAGCATCTGCATAGAATCAGAGGCCTCGGTTTAACCATCAGGCCCTCTGAGTAAACACCGCTCAATTACTTTAACAATGCTTAATAGGATATTGTGGCTTCTCTGTAAACTCAAAACAGACCTGCTCCTTCCCTGAAATAGCAGCGAGTGGAAATCCACGGGACGGTCCCCCGTCACCAGTTGCCCAATAACCTGGGAGACTGGCTCCCCCCTAATAGAGCGCGGAGCCTGACTCCCACTCACTCTGGCCTCTCCTGACGTATGGAGGCACCAGAACGTCATGAGTCACCACACTGAAGTGGTAAGAGTGTGTCAACATAAACAATTCCTCGGCTTTTTACTTGATGATTGTTGACCAGGCGGCTCTAAAAATATCAGCAAGAAAAACTGAGGGGGAGGACAGGATCGTGGCAGTGATATTTAATAGGGAGTTGTCCACTCCCTGTGCACTGTAAAAACATTGTCTTTTCAGGGTGGAAAACAAACGGGATGAGTACAATGTGGAAAGACAAAAGGTCTTGTTGAGTTGAAGTGATGACCTGCAGGTTTTCTTCTACTGGTCTTATTAGCATTTATGCTTGACTACCACAGAATACTGCCAGGTTCTTAATTCTATTTCACTGCTTATTTTATACCTTTTGGTTTGCTGCCAGCTGTTTAACCCTCATTTGTGCCAAGGCAGTTACACAATAACGGAAGCAACATGCATGCAACATGTGCACGCCAGTCACAAACACACCAGCAATTACCCAAAGATCAAAGTGCCTAAATGACACAGACATATTTTCATTGTTTTCATAACTATGTTTTTGTACTTCTACTCAGGATTCAAAACCACTCACTTCAATTAGTTAACATCGTGTAAGAGCTGAGGCAAAAGACGTAGAAGCATAAATATGACAGACATTTTCCATGTGTTCATACTATTTGTGACTACTTCCCGTCCATCAAATTCAATCACAATAATGCTGTAAAAGTAAATATACTACAGTAAATCATGAATCTGCCCACATGGGTAATCCAGCACTCAGCACCCTTCATCAACTTCCTATAGCGATGTCATTTGTGCTATGTACTCTGACACTGGAAGCCCACAGTTTGCACTCTGTAAAACACAGAGTAAGAACGTGACTTCCGGAAACCATGTAGGACAGCAAAGGCAGGGAGGGTAATGGGAACCACATCCTGTGGCTAACAGGAAATGCTAGTTAAATGATAGGTTTCATAAATAAAGGTCTGCTCGGCTTGCCATCACACCCTTTAAACAGATTCCTTCTCTAAATCATTTTTTATCTGCCTCGGCGTTTGTGTTTGACGATCTTTGCAAATGTGAAAAATGTGACGCCCTCAAAAGGCCTCGTATATCCCCTTATGCAAGCTACTGTAAATGTCACTGATATGCATGAGAACCATTTTTTGTTGATGAGATAATGGCCCAGTTTCAGTTTCCTTTCAAGCACATCACCTTTTCCAGTCGATTCTCACACTGAACACACCTCTCTTATGTAAACAATTTGATGTGCCTGTGCTTGCCATCGAGCTAAATGTAATGCCTGTGAACTAAGCTGTACTTTTGACTCATTTTCCCTAGCTTGTTTACATGCTACCTTTATACAGTCTTGAGCAGGGTGGCCATGAATGTGTTTTCTCTGGTGGCTTCCTATCTGAAATGGTAGTTATTATCATGCTGGTTCATTCAGAAATCACAATCTAAGTGTTGACAAGGATTGTCTGAACATGCTGGGTTTTTCAAATCTCCCCACATTCATTCAGGAACAGATTTAAACATGATCCTCTATCCATTTTGTGTTAAAAAAAAAACACCCAAGGAACACTTCTAGACAGACAAGGGCCATTTAACTTTACCAGACAAGGCTAAACACACTCTCCAATGTCCATGAAAACAGGCGGTTTAGAGTGATTTAACTAGGTCTGAAGGGCGCGCAAGAGATTTTCAAGTGTAAACAATTCAATCATGTAAGAGAAATCACTTTTCTCTGGTCTTAATCTTATACAGCCATCTATAAAAAGGGTCGAGTGGCTTTTTGTGAGACTTGGTGAATTTAAATCAGAAAATAAATCTCTTTTTTCTGCACTATTTTATGAGGCATCTTGCCTTTTCCAGAGGGATACCACCAAGCTATAAAATGGTTGGCTTTTTTAAACAATGTTGCATAACTTTAATTTCTCTTTCAACCTAGTTTTCTAACAATTTGGGGCGAATAATTGAGCTGCTGCAAAAGGCAGCTGTTGGTTGAATGCTGTTTTAGAGGGGAATACCATGCAATTAAAGGATTTATATGTTGTTCCTATTGTCAAGGGCAGTCCAATCAATATTTCTGAACATGAACAACACGGCCATAACGCCATGAATGGCAGCAGGGTGACATAATCGTTAGGGAGACTGTTCCTCAACTGGGCGGCCCGGGTTCAAGGCCCTGTGACAAACAAACATCAGCCCTGTTAAAAGTGTTCTTGAACAAGACGTTAGATTCCCACCAACTCCAACGGTACTTTTGTTTTTTTGGGAGGGGAGGGGAATTATTTGCCTTTATTAGATAGTGGAAAGTGGAGAGAGACAGGAAAGATTGGGAGAGAGAAAGGGATGACAAAGGTCCTGGGCCGGATTCGAACCCAGGATGTTGCGGTTGCATGATATGCGCCTTAGACCACTGACCACCAGGAGGCCCATGGTATGTTTCTGTAGCTGACCATGCACTTTGACCTTCTTTTATAGACAAAACTCAAAGGATAAAGAATTGGGAAAGGTGACTATATAAATGTTACAAAAAAAAACCACTTATGAAGCTCATTTGGTTCTAAAAACACAAACATTTCATACTGTAGGTCCACACAGTATTTTCCCATGAATTCATGAATCATCTCTTGACGTTGCGTATTGATGAAAACAGAGACGCTGATGTTGTAATGGAGGAAACCCCCTCTGTTTGTTTTTTTCTCTCTCTCTCTTTCTCTTTCTTTTTGAGTTGTATGTATGTGATTGCTCTGTTGCAAAATGATAAACTATGAATAAAAAAAACAGAATAAAAAATACAGACGCTATCCTGGCCTTAACTCTGCTCATGAAGAGCTTTTAACCAAATGAATTGCTTAGTTGCTTACTTTTCTTGTGTTTGACGAGCAGGGGCTGTGTGTTTTGAATCAGAATGTTTTGGTTTCTACGTTACAGTGACATCAGACTATCAAGAACAACATTATGCGCATAAGCACAGACACTGACGCATGTTGCTGTCTTATTCAACAGGCTAACATCTGGTTGATACCAATTAATTAATTAAATCACCATTATCTCCCCCCCTTCCTCCCTGCACACACACACACACATACACACTAACAGTTTTTAGGTGTCCTACCACACCAGGCAGGGACGAGCCGAGGCAAGACCTATCATGTCTCTCCTGAGTGAGAGCAGACATTGTTGACTCACTGTCGTCTAGAGGCGCTTAGCCTGCGTCCCACCACAGCTATGCGCTGTCTGACCAGAGCCTCGGAGCAAGGGTGTGCAGACTCACACACATGCATGGATGCATGCACAGACTACACAAACACACGCACACACATACATTCAGGTAGGAGTCACATAGACACATACATTACACAGTCTCACTCTCTCTCTCCGACACTGCGGTTTGCCCTTTAATCCACTCATCAGTCACAGCCAGCTCCACAGCAGGAAAACAAGTGCTTTCTTCTTCTTCTTCTTCTCTTCCTTTCCTTCAATTCCTCTGCAGCTGAAATTTAGACTTTGCTTTTGCATCCTGCATATATCCATTAGAATATGAAGGAGACTGTTTACTCTAACAGGACAGGTAGTTACACAAGTAGAGGATACACCTGTCAGACGTGTCAATTCTTTAAAGCCCTTCTGAAAACCACTTGTGTTGAAAGGCTTAGTCTCCTCTCCACAAATCCTCCACCATGTGGCCTGAGGGTGCCAGACACACGAGTCTGCCTGTCCATGGACATCACGCGCTTGTTTATGAAGGTATTTCTCATACTCATTGGTCCAGCCGCAGTGTGAAGCTCCATCCATAGCCAGGCCTATTGGATCTTAGCAGGGAAGACTGACATCATGATGTGCCAGGTGACGTTCAGGTAGACAGAAGTAACACTTGGTGCTCTTGTGGATTCAAAAAAAGTAGTGAAGTCCTTATAGGTGCTCAATGGGAACAGGAATCAAATCTATAGAAAACTGAGAGCTCTAAGATTATAAGCCTCCAGAGAGAAAAAAGCAAACTCTTGAGCTGTAAACACAAAGTCCAAGGCACTCTAAATCCAGTAAAGATGGAAGAAACTAAAAGCTTGAAATTTAAAAAGCCTTTATTGTCATGACTTAGAGCCAACGACCCTATTGGTCTTCATCAGGGCAAGAAATGGCTCTACAATGAGCAAGTCATGATTTAAAAGTACTACAGGCAATCAATGACTAGCAATAAAGGAATTGGGCACATGCACAAAAACAACCCATTACTATAATGCAAAATTACAGTATTACAATACCTCAAAGGTGAAAGGGATAATAAAGGAACAAATATGTATATGATGATGATTTTCAGGTATTCATCACTTGACCCCTAACACTTTTGCACTGTGTGGACACACACACACACACACACACACACACACACACACACACACACACACACACACAGAGAGGGCAGAAGGAAACCCACAGAGACAGACACCAAAGTGCAGCCACACGTGTGCAGCCACCCGCAGTCAGACAGACAGATAGGGAAACACACAACCGGTGTCTCACCACAAACACACAAACACACACACCGACACACCGACACACCCGTCCCGTCCCGGCCCTGTTTACTTGCGACCATCACAGCTCCGTAGCAGTCAACCCCGTCATTCCACAGATTCCTGCGTCCCAGCACTTATTTCATGAGCTTGACAGCAGGGGGAGGTTTTGTCTGCTCATCAAAGGAAGGATTCATATAGATAAGAAGTAATAGTGCTGACTGATATGATGAAAGTAAACCACTAATAATGATGAAAGTTAACCGACTGACAGAGACAGATGATGCAAAGGCATGAGAACAAACCACACTGAACTTTCTGATACAAGGCCAACATAGACTCATGTATTTTTCTAATTCTAAAAAGTGAAATCTGATTGACCTGCATGCTGTGTGATCAGTCACACTGCAGTGACACATGTATTGGATTAAAACAAATAATCCTGAATCCTGGGACCAAAGGGAGTTTAAAAGGTACAACCAGGGTACAAATTGTCTCCTGAGTTTGTCCCCAAAAGGCCTTTAACTGTGCAATACTGCCACCTATGGATCAAAAATGACACTTTACTCCATTATTGCCAGGTCTACAGTACATGACAGGCCCAACCAAAAGATACCAAAAGAGCATGATTTATTTGACACAGTCTCTACTGCAGAAAGACACAGTGACTCATCACTACAACAACCAACATGTCATTTTCTTTATTTACTTTATTTGTTAAACAAATCTGACTGGGCTCTGACTGATATAATTCATCGTTTCACAAGGTGAAAATACTTCAAGACAAAAAATAATTGATGAGCTTTTATGTGTCAAAAGGTCAAATTTACCTTCCCCACGTTTGGCATTGGATAGACTTCAAATACAGTAATGAACCTCTGAAAGATTGTCTTGTTTTTCTTTTAACAACTTGTTATCTACCTAAACATTACCAATAAATATATTTCTTAAGCATTTGGGCTCATATCTGGTGGAATGCATATGCCATTGAAATGTATCATTTGGCACCATGATGATCAAGTTGATGCACAGGCCTTTACACTTGATCTTGTGCTGATTCTTTAATGCCTTGCTAAAGCAAATACAGTACATTATTGTGTTTTTTTTCCCTTCAAAGTCAGTGCAGTAAATTTGGCCTGTCTGTGGTTTATGGGGTTGATAAAATGTTGGCTTTTGGTGTTTGGAAAATGACAGACGGCCTACCAGTTTCGGTTTCAACATGAATTTTACTTTTCTGGATAACTGAAACTGAGCGCTTTCAAAATAAAACACTGTGATTTTTTTTTTTTTATTTTTTTATTAACAAAGGAATAATATACAAACATTCAGGTAAACAATAGCAGCACATATAGATCAAATTTAAGGACACAAATGTATATGAGGAACATAGAGGGAAAATTTAAAAGACAATTGCATAAAAATAAAAACAGGAGTACACATATACACAAATATAAACATATTTAGTCAGAGGTTTCAGGGAAAAAAGTTCCATAATGTTTCAATAGCTTATTACTTTTTTTGTTGTTTAATAAAGTGAGTGATTTAAGTAGAGAATTCAGTTCTAGGAGAAAAGGTGAGATCTTAGGTAGTGATTTAGAAAACTTTTGTTTGTGAATAAAAAACTTTGCATATAGGATAATGAAATTAATCAGATATTCAAGAGCGCCATCATCTGGATTATCATAGTAACGGTTAAAAGAGTAAACAGAGTTAGCAGCTTCAAAAAAGTGAGACTCTAGATCTGTCCAAAATCAAAAAATAGGTGAGAAATTGTTTCTAAGAAATATCAATGTCTGTAAACTTAGCAATAAGACAATTAGCAGGGTATATCTTATGTACAATTTTGAAATGTAATGAATCGAGTAGTGGTTTCATGTGTCGTAACGTCGTGACATCATACATATGCGCCGCGTCCACCTTCTGACATTCTCAATGACAGTTTGCACACATTTTTACGTTTCTTTGATACTAGATAATTAATCAAACATACAGCGACAACGACAATGCAGAGAGCCGCACACGTTGCGCTGTGTGACTGGTCGCAGGTTTTCAGTCGGTCGGTGATTCGGCGATGTCTGAAACGCAGAGGTAAGCAGGCGGGCTGGTGTAGAGCAACTGTAGCTCAAAGCTAAATTAATGCTAAAAACATCACCCTGCTGTGGATTATCTGTCTACACTGCATTCTTCATGACTAATGTTGTCTCACTTATCACCGTTGCATGCTGTTTTCCTGTAGTCATGAGAGAAATCCTTCAAGCTTTACACTAATGGATATTACAAACCATTAGCTTTCGTAAAGGTCTTGGAAAGGTGCCAGTAAAACTATTAAAGTTTGTAATAGTTTCCATAAGGAACAGAAATGGTTAACTACATACCTATAGCAACCAGTATAAATCAACCCATTAGTCTTTCTGCAAATGTTCCTATTGTTTTGAAGCAAAAATGCTGACAAACTACAATGTAGTTTGACTAAGCTTGAAACTGTAGACATATTTTGGAACATCTTTTACAGCTTTTCCTGATGGGATAAATGTCTCAGGTCCCAGAGGAGACCACCTTTGAGCCGTATTGTCAAAGAGCCAGCGTTATTGCTCCTTGCCTTATGTAGCTACATTTCTGTGCTTGTATTACAGCTGCCCCCCTCCAGCTGAGCTCCCGGGGTTACAGTGTGCTCCCTCCCCCTCGGGACGATGAGGAGAAGGCCATGCTGGACAGAATGCTGCGTGTCGACCATGCGGGTGAATACGGTGCCAACCGCATATACGCCGGCCAGATGGCAGTGTTGGGCAGATCCCAGACAGGACCTCTCATCCAGGTACGGACACAATGCATCACATAATGCTTTCTGGCAAAACTCACTACACTCACGACTCTTTTTGTAATCACAGTACTATTTTTGAAGCTGCACTAGGCAACTTTGCACGTCGGTGGCTCCAAATGGCAAGATGTAATTGAAAACTGTTTGAAGAATACCCAGAAATCATGTGATGTGATGTCAGTAAACTGCACACAGCATGCTCATGTTTACCAACCTGGCTGGACTGTGATCGCTTTATACCAAAGGAAACTAAAGGGATCAGAGAGGCAAAAGATACTCTTCTATACTGCAGCACCACTTTTTGACTAAGGCTGCTTAGGCGGGTACATTTTTCCATACAAATCTTGCTTAATGCAGCTTTAATCATTCATCCAAGTTTATCAATATTGTATTTTAAAAAGCACAGACTTAAGTAGAGAAATTATGGATGGTTTGGTTATTGCATTGTGATCCAAAAATAAAAAGGATATTGTGTTCCCATACAAATGCATGCATATGTGTGGTGTATGTGTGACTGCATTGCGCTAGACACTCACATGTTCATTCTGTTTTTCCTCAGGAAATGTGGGATCAAGAAAAGAAGCACCTTGAGAAATTCAATGAAATTCTGGCTGAGAACAGAGTTCGGCCCACATTACTGTTGCCCCTCTGGAACATCACAGGGTTTTTATTAGGTGGGTAGCTCCAAAACATAAGACACATTTTAGGGATGCACTGATATGTTTTTTGGAGGTCGATACTGATATCTGATATGTATTTTTGTAGGAATCTTAGTAAGTCTTAGTAAGTGTTTATTAAACAAAAAGCCATATTAGTTTTATTATGTTGCTAATTTGACAGTTGTATTAAGTGACACACTCCTAGAAAAAATGGTCACAAAATTGCCAGTTTTAAAAAAAAAAAGGCCAAATATCAGCAGTAAAAATAATATCGGCCAATACCGATAGTCTGCCAATATATCGGTGCATCCCTAATACATTTCATAAAGTAATATGATACTTTGATTTGAAGGACAAAACACAGATGAATAAAGAGAATAGTAATAATCTTCCAAAGTTTCAAATTGCCAGGACACCTGTGCTTGAATCCTGGGATGCCTCTTAATGTAGCTTAGGTTTGGTTGGGAGTTATTATATTCCATTCACCCTGTGTGAACTTAAAGTCGTATCTAGTGTGGGAGGAATGCTAAAACACCATAACCAACATGTTGTATTTCTCCACCTGAGGAGAAGAACTTGACTTGAGAATTCACAAAGGTAGAAACAACTTGGTTGCCCAGCCTGAACTTAATCTCCCCCAGTGAGTCAGTGGAAAACAGTCTGCTGCAGTCTGTAGGCAATACATGTAGTAAGGTGTTGCTTTGCAGAATAATAAGTACTTTTTCATCTCCTTTAGGTGCGTCCACAGCACTGCTGGGGAAGGAGGGGGCCATGGCCTGCACTGTGGCAGTAGAGGAGAGCATCTCGGAGCATTACAACAGCCAGATCAGAGCGCTGATGGAGAAAGATCCAGACAGATACACTGAACTCTTAAAAGTGAGTCAGACACTGTTTTCTCTGCATTCACTTACTCAGGCAAAGTGCTTTTTGTTTCTATGCATAAAAGAAGTCCTTTACATGTCCTCCATGTAATGTGGGTGGGTGTGATTGTGTAACATACTGAATGAAGAGACAAACTGGATATTGGTAGGAAAAGTGAAAATACACATAGAATAGCACATTTTCTCTAGAGGGAGAGACAAAGGGATCAATAAAACACCGCTTTACATTATTAAGATTATAGGCTTGCCATGGTAAAATTATGAATAAAATGTGTTACACATAATAAGACATTGAGTGTTTCAGTTATACATCATCATTTAAGAGCCTTGCCTATGTGGTCACACATCCTCAAGGGTGAAAATATAATATCATTTTGTCAAAAGTAGACTTTTATTTTCCTAGTTGCACACTTCAGAGCCCGTGTGTCCGAGTTGTACACATCACAGCACTCGATTCCCCATTAAGATGGATTCAGTGTTTCATCACTGGTAAATGTGAGAGGGTGACTCACACTGTCAGAGCTCAACAGTCAGACCCCCGGCTGGAAGATGGCAGAGATTTTTCCCATGCCTGGTGGAAATGTTCCAGGTGGGCCGAAGCGCTCAAACACGTGAAGGTAGTCCTCCGTTGAACCGGGGTCTTGCAAAGAGAGATTTGAGCTGTCATTTTGCCGGATCATATATCATTCAAAGTTTTGGCTTCATGAGTGGTTAATTGGTAATTCATTGAATGCAAAAAATTAAAGTTGGTTCCAGTGTACCCACCAGGGGAGAGCGACAAAGGTGAACAATATCAACAAACATGACCTAAGATTACTCGATTAAAAAACAAGGGTGAACAAAATAAACTTTGTCGTTGCTGGCACTGAGTTGTCAGACATGTCAGAAAAGCTTCTGTCTATCTTGGAAAATAATCTATTTACAAGCAGAGTAATAATAATAACTTTAATAATAACTTTATTTGTATAGCACTTTTCTAAAAACAATGTTTACAAAGTGCTTTACATACAATAAAACCCAAAAGGACAGTGATGTAAAACTACCATAATTAAATAAATGATAGAGCTGAAAAATGAATATAAATAAAAAAAATAATAAAAAATAGGAATAAAAGGTAATACAAGAGATAAACAGGTACAACTAAAAAGGGTACTACTCCGATGGTATCTGAAAATATTCACCTATTTACTAAATGGTATTTTGCTATATTTTGCTAGGTAATAAAGGAATTCAGAGACGACGAGTTGGAGCATCACGATACAGGACTGGAGCATGATGCTGAAACGGTAAACATGTTTTGTCTTATTCTTGTCAAACTTGTAGTGTAGCGTAGATAAGCCCTTATAGAACAAACGTTTTTTCAAGTCATCAAGTTATTGAAAAAACCTTGGTTGCGGTTTTATGTTTGGGTTGCTCTGTTGAATGATTTCTCCTTTATGATCTTTGTTGTGGTATTTTGTCATTTATTGCCATTCATTTATCATGGGCTTACTGGGAAATGTTTTATTGAGGAGTAGAAGAAATGTAATGTTCTCAGCAGAATCCACACAAATACTTTGATTTCCCAAACATTGGATCACATAGATCAACACTACAGTTGCCTGTGAATGATATCAGTGTACTTAACTTTGTCTGCAGTTTTTACTGAATGTCATATAAGCAATTCTGATCTAAGCACATTTTTTTTCTTCTTCTTTTGTTTTAGGTGCCTGGATACTGGCTATTAAAAAATGCAATACAGCTAGGCTGCAAAGCTGCAATATATGTTTCTGAACGTGTCTAATCATGTAATTATTTCAGTTTCCTTTTTCACAGAGGTTATTTTTTATTATCTTGACTTAGTTTGTATAAAGTAAGTAACTCGTTCTCATGGTGTCTGTTTAAATGCTGCTCCATTGATATTGAAGCACTTTGTGACACCGCTCCTTGGCTAATTGTCTAATGACAATGTTCTGTTGTACCTTTGCCAGAATGAAAACATTGTATACAAAAATTCATTGTTGTCTAAATTGACCTGAATTTTATTGCATTGTACAGTGTGTAATTGGACTCTTTGTAAAAGTAAATGGAGTGACCTTTCCTAAATTAAATTGCAGGCTGTTACATCGTTGTGTAAATGTAAATCCTGTTTTCTTTCTTTGTAGCAATCCTGTTTGACCAATTGAGTTTCTCTGAAGTTGCCTCCTTGAAAGGCAACTCTTGCATCAAGAAGACCTCAGTGGTCCAAAGAGGTGATGGGAGTTTACTGAAGGTGAACTCCAGATCTTATTTATCTGGCTTTTTTTCTGCTTTAATCGACCATGTCAAGATATCCGGGTCGTACGCTGTCTCCCCGGTGCAGCAGTGGACAACGTGTACAGGTTGTACTTAAAGATCTGACACTTGCCGTTCACCGAAATACTTCAAATACATGTAATGAGGTCATATTGATATTGGCATACTCACGCCATCATACCCTTCAACAAACTCTCCTCTTTCACATATAATAGGTCATATATCAAGCTGAACTATGCCTTGTCGTCCTGGCCTAACTGTTAAGCGCCCTCACACAGCTGTTCTGGGTACATTAGGTCACTGAGAAAGAAGGATTGACAAGAGGCCCCTAATCTATTAGGCCTTTCAGCAAGTAGAGCAAAGTGTTCATTCGCCCCCATCGTCCCTCCTATTGACTATAGGCATCGGTTTGTCCTTACTGTACATTGTGTACTGACCCAAGGCCTTGACTTACACTTTATCCTTTTCAAGTGCTGTGCATTACATTCCACTGGATTAGAGAAGAGACTTGATGGCCCTCATCACATGCAATGTGGCTGCCATCAAAAGTTACAAATTATCTGGTGGAGCACGATGTGAAGGAGAGTCAATGTTGCTGCAAGAATGGAAAGGTTGATGGCTAATAGCATGGAATGGAATTGAGAAGCCCTCAGCCCATTATTTTTTTAAACTGAAGAAAAGACACCGCTCACCTGCTACAAAGCTTGGTTGAGGAGCTGGAGCTGGAGAATTATAGACTTGAAAAAGGCATCCTCTGACTGAAAGCTCGCAGTAAATGAGTTTTGCACAGATTTTGAGTGTGCAGATGCCTTTTTCTTTTTGGCATGTCTGCTTTATTAGACAGTTACAGTGCAGAGAGACAGGAAAGACAGGGCAGAGAGGGGATGATATGCAGCAAAGAGCACGGGCCGGATTCTAACCCATGCTGCTTGCCTTAACGGTATGTGCTCTACTGGTTGAGCTACCAGAGCACCCTGAAGCTCTTTCTTTGATGGAAATTGTTGCTCTATTGATGTTATCACCATAGCAGACAATAACAGTAGTTCAAGGAAAGGTGTAGACCTTGTCTAGGCTTGTACTAGAGGTGAGCCGTTGCCCAGGTTCACAGGCTCTGAGCTATTTTCCCCAGCATGAGGTCAGAGGAGTTATTTTAGCTGGGATGGGTTTACATATCGGACCTGACCCTAAGGGTTAACATGCTGTAACTCTATGGCCTCCATTCCTTCAAAATAGGCTCTTCTCCACCGTCCATCATTTCCTGGTTGTGGTACAGCCCAAGACAAACAAAAACCACCAAAAAAATCAAAGAGTCACTAACGTATGTGCAAGTTAGATATCTGATATTGGACCTCTTTGATGATAAGCTCTAAATATGATGTGTTTATTATGATGGTTCAAGTGGTCATTACAAGTGGTTAGGGTTAGTGTGTGCATAGGGTTAGTCAGTGTGTGTGCATGCTGTTAAGGCTAAATAACTTTTGAAACGTAACGAACATGTAGATTATCTTAAGGTTAGAAAAATGCATCATATAGAGGAATTCTAAAACTGTTAAGCTTTGACAAAGTGCTTCTCTGTTTTAACGAGTAAGTTGGTTTATCTGGTCATGATGTTTCCACTTTGTGAGCCTATGTGCTGCAACAATTATGTCTAACTTCTCTTAAGTATAAATGTATTCTCACTAGCTTAGCAGTACCAAAATGACAAGTATAGTTTTATTACAGACAGGACATTTGTATCGCTTTGACATGGCCAGGAGGAAAAGGCATGGAACCTACTTTAATGGTCATAGGAGGTCACCAACTACACACAAGCAACCTGAGACAATGGCAGGCTTTGCAAATCAAAGGTAGATCATCATGTATTATCTCTGCTCCAGATTAATAGTGCTGACAGTTTTATAGCAAGATGCAAGTGTTTAAATAAAGCAACAAATGTACAGCTCCATTTGTAGCACCATCTTGGGTGACAAAATTACCGGTAAATAAAATCATGAGTGATGACTCAGTCACGATGCAGGTGTTAATAACAGTAAGCCATAAAAGCTACATCTAAATTAGCTGCCATGTTTAATCATGGATATAATACATCTTTGTGCTTGATTTTAAACAGCCTGAATATGAGCAGCAGTGTATAAACCTGCTTGATGTAGAACAAGATATTCATTCCTTTCAGTTCTGAGTAACTAAGTTTGACATTTACACCACATTACAGAGCTATTTTCTGCAGCCATCTATGGCAACCAGGAGTTAGCGTGAATTGTTTAGGTTCTTTTCCTAGAATCACCTCAAAAGGACTCTGCTGAAACACTGACTGAGAAATAGGCAACAAGAATTTTAAAAAAGCAATAAAACTCAACTAAACTGGGATCTCGCTACCCGTGAATAATTGGGGTTGTAAATTTTGAGGAGCACGAATAATATAAATCGCTATCATAAAAGCTTTCGGATGCAGATCATATTGTTTCTTGGCTTGGATGTGGGCAGACTGTCAAGCAGTGGGTTTACAGTAACTAATAGGTAGCATAAGGTGCCCTTCCATGTGCAGCACCGAAGGTCTTTGTGGGGAAAGCACTTATCACTCCATTAGATATTCTATTACTTAAATATCAACATAGCTTGGTCTGAGAGTATCATAGTACTCTATTGATGTCTGACAACTTAAAGAATGTTGTTTCCTCTCAGATTTGATAAAAATTAAGTAAAAGGATCTCATGTCATATTAGTCCCTTTGCCTAGAAGGGAATTTGATGGAATACACTCAATTGTGTCCTCTGAATTAATTTGGTCTGCCCCTGTCCTGTGATGAGTAACAAGCCTGTCTATTAGGGGGCCATGTAAGCTATAAGAATCATCTTTATTGTTCTTTTTGAGATATGCACAAAAACATTTGTGGTGCATTAGTGATGCTTAGATATGACAATTCCTTCTTGTAAAAACCCTCTCAAATTATCTTGACAGACAACATTCAACAGAATTACGAAACATCACTCTCAGGAAAAGGTACAACACTGACCAAAAGATACAATCTTGTTCCCTTTTTCCTCGAGGATATGATGTAAATATCCTTTTGTGTTTTGGAGTGCTGATATCTACTGTATATCAAAGCTTCTTCCTGCCATATGCCTCATCTCCTGCATCCTCCCACAGCAGAGTGATCTCTACAAACTAGACCGCCCTCTGAATGTTGGACCACAATACCAAATCAGGTCTTACATTGGTGCCCACCACCCCTGGCAGGACTCTAAGGTACTGGCTTCTGTGTGCCGGCATTTCCCAATCCCTAGCCTCCCCAAGCGGCCCTAATTTGCCCCTACTCTCTCCTAATTCTGTCCTTACACATTCACGTTCACGTACGAAGCCAATTTGATGCACAGCCTTCTCTCCTCTAACAGTTTATTCTCCATCGCTGCTGCCAGGGATTTCATCACTTGGTTATTATGCCGCCAAGCCTATCAACCTTGGGAACGACTAACTTTACATCCTGACATGATATGTTTAAGCATTGCCGTGCCTGAACACTGGGAACATAATCAGATATTATGTCTTGGCTGATGAGATCAGCCCGGCTGACAGCACTGGATGATTAAGCTAACACAGATGCTAACTGTCGTGTCACCATAAATTTGATTGGCATTCCTGCTTTGTTTGTATGTCAGGATCATGTGCCAGCTTATCAGAGTATCCATTGCCTTGAACCTTTAACAAGAGGTTCCCAGAAGTGAGGGGCCATTAGCTTGAACTGACTCAGTGGAGCTTTACATGTACCTCTGGTTATCCAGGTCAACTGTCCACGTTCAGCAGCGTGGGCTGAAAAACACTCTGACACTCAGAGAGGCAGCGCTATAAATAGTAAACAGTAAACATTTTTACTGTTGTAGGGCTATACATATAAATACCTGTAGTGTGATGTCATTGTTTGTATGCTTTAGAATACTGTGCTGTATCGGGCTGCAACTAATGATTATTTTCATTATCAATTAATCAATTCTTTTTTTGATTATTCGATTAATCATTTAGTCTATAAAATTAAAGTTAAAAATAATGACAAATGCCCATCACAAGTTACCAGAGCTCAAAGTGATTCTTAAAATTGCTTACTTAGTTACTTACCAGCAGCCAAAAGAGTATTCACTTTATAATGATATGAAACAGAGAAAAGCAAGCAAGTCTTAGCATTTGTGAAGCTGTAACCAGCAAATGTTTTGTATTTTTATTTGATAAATGACTTAAATGATTAATCGATTATCAAAATTACAATTGATTAATTTTGTGTCAGTCGACTAATCGGTTAATTGACTAATCGTTCTACGCTAGTGCTGTACAGAGTGGTTTAGTTAAATCTCAATCTCCCACTGAGTTCTTTAGGAATCGTGTCTTTTTGCTGGTGGAGTATCAGTGACTCCATGGTATTTTGCTATGCTGAAAGATATACATGTGACTACTTATCCCTCTGGTAAATCTCGAGGCTCACGGGCGTTTGGGGGGAGTGTGTCCCTGAAAGAGCTGTGCCCACGTGTCCTCAAGTCCTCACAGTGTGAAGGGACAACACATGATGCAAAGGGCTGACATCACCTCAGCTGGAATCTGTGATTTACTGGCTGTCTAGTAGGGGCGAGACCGCCACCTACCCACCGCTTTGGAGGGAAAAAAAACCCACCGCCAAGGTCAGTCTTCGAGGAAGGTTCATTACTGTAGAATTTATAAAATAAAATTTCATAATATAACATTCTGGAGTCAATGTTTGGGGAAAACAATTAGATGCAATGAAACTTTTTAATTTGTTGGAATTAGATAGTATACTCATTGTATTTCACTGTATCACCACACACACCCATTTTAACAGCCAAACAGCAGACTGTAGAAAACAACAGCCACAACCACAAACTGCTGATGGCAATGTGCTATGTTGGTAGAAAAAGCACATTTGGTACAGTTTCTATGAATTTGTTGCATTGAAAACCTGATCGTGTTGTAGATACAGTATTAGCACAGTGCATTCATAATTGTTGGTTTCCTTTCTGCAGTATCGATATACTAGTAGTACTAACTGTTGGAGTGTGACATGTAACTAGACCTTGATACTAACACAAATGACTCTGTCTTATTAATACATTCATATATTTAGTAAATTACAATAATATATGTGCAGGAATTAAACTTATTGCACAGATCTAATTGCATGTAGCAAATTATGGCTATCCAGAATCACATTGCCACACTGTTCTCAGTATATTTCTGGAGCATCTATGTTCAAAAGGTTGCGAGGTGTAGATTTTATATTTTCTAAAGACCTGAGGCGTATTTTCATTTAAGAGTGACAGTGGATAACTAGATATTAGTGTGACATTTGTGTGTATCTGTCCTTATCAGCCAAGGCTTGTGCAGCTGTGTTTGCAGTTGGCATTGTGCGATAGTTGTATTGTCGATCAAGTGGAGAGACTTATGCGAAGGCCCTACTGTCGAGTGCCGGAGTTGAGCATGGCGTGACCCCTCCGCTGGCATCCATCACTGCAGTGACAGGCTGGAGGCTCACCCAGCATGACTCCAAGGCCACGTTGCTGCTCCACTGTGTCATGAGCCCCAAAGACACTTCAAGCTATTCACTGACACAATGTTCCCCCTCCAGAACCGGTGGCCCATTTAGGCAAGAGGACAGTGGCAAAGGCAGTGAATTGAGGCATGCAGACTCCATGTGAAGCGAGTAGTTTAGGCTTTCTGGCATTGGGTGAGCAACAGGTCGCTTTAACCTCAGATTTTGTTTCATTTTGTTTCAGTTATCGTACGGTTTTATTTGCACAAAGTTGCACATACCAATTCTTGCGATGTTTTTAGTCCCCTAATCTCACCATTCGTCATTCACCGTAATGCATTAGCTCGCTGACTGTCTAGGAATGTGGTTGTGTTCATACTCGAGGCGGAACATATTTTTCTGTGATGAAGGTGCGTCTGGCATGTCAGTAAGGTGGGCAGGGTGGATTGCTGGTGGTGAGGGGCGCAGCAGAATGAGCTCTTCTGCAGCCTCTCGCAGCACACGAAACGTATTCACTTGTCAGCTACCCTTTTCTACGCCTGTTACATCACCCACCCTCCTGAATCCAACGCCTCGTATCCCTGCCATCGCCCCCCTTCTCCATCTATCACACTGATGCATTGGCCGTTTGCAGAAGGTTACCACGCAAGGCCTCTAAACACCTGCTTTTAGGGCTAGCTTTGCCCGCCCCACCTGCTAGTCTCCTTTAGTGGCTGTCCAGCACTTTGCACCGGTCCCGCTAAGGCCCCCTCTGTCGTCTTTGCTGATTGAATGGAGCGTCCTGGCAATGTTACTCTGGCCAGGTCTCATATCTCTCCCCCTGAGGCTGGTTTTCACGCAGCTCATAAAGATGCCACTCTTCTGTCCTATTACTCATGGCCTCTTTCTCCAGCCGTGCCCCACACTGCTGGTGACAACCAAGCTTCAGTGTGATGCTGAAGCAGATTGTCAAATTACACGCAACATGGCAACGGTAGCTGCAGTGTGGGCTTACATTACTTTGTGGTATGAATCCCAACCTTACAGAAGGTTTTACATTTCATTCTTGATACAGCGTAGCTGCTTGGGATACTTCACACGTAGTGTTCACTGATTGGACACCCATATGGACAGCATCTGGTGGACATATACTGCTCATGCGGTTGTTACCAGTGGGTCGCAACCTTTCTGTGTTGTGGTGCGGTCGGAAGAATCCAGCATATGACTGTTCTCTCTGGCGCGTTGTTCTTTGAAGCTATCAGCCGACAAATATTCTCGCTCACGACCGGGCCCTCGGCTCCTGAGGCTGGTGATGACACACATGCTCAGCAGACAAAGTGCCCGGACCACCCGGGCTTTAGGTGTCTGTGCCCCGACCTTGGAGGTTGGCTGTGAAAAATAACAACATAGGGGGAGAAAGTATGCCTCCTATGCTGCCCGAGGGGTCAAGTCGTTGCCCCTGTCAGGGTTAAGTTCAGCAGGTCTCAGGAACGTTCTGTAACAGGTTATGCAAAATGTTTGTTTTTCAAAAGTAAAGAGACAAATGTAATAGACTCCTGGATGATCAGGAGTGTGTCAGGTTTCACACTTTGTGAGTGTGCGTATGTGCATGTGTGTGTGTGTGTCTGTGAGTGTAGATGTAGGTGCTAAGAGGGGCAACGTTTGACCCTTGACAGGCTCTGGGAGTTGAACCACAGGAGGTCTAGAACACAAATGTGCTTTAATCCATTGATCTGAGGCCTGTTCTGAAAAACGTATCATTCTGTCCAATCCCATATCAAAGAAAAACAAAATAGCAGCAATGCCATCTCTCTGTTCGTGACGTTCTGGCAAAAAGGTGATAGATTTACAGCAACTTTTTCGTTTTTCAGCTATTTGAGGTATCTGTTAAACAGATTGTTGCATTGATTTCTGGGAAGACAGATGGTGGTGTGCATGCTTCAAGACAACTGAAGGAATGAAGAATTGTTCAGCTCGGTAGATCAAATTCAGTATAGTGGTGTCATTAGGGTTCGTTTTTATTGTGCGTAGGCACATACGTTCTCGCAGACATATTTCTGAGTTGCTTTGTTTTCTTTCTGGCCTTAGTTGAAAGTAACTAAAATAGCCTGAAATGCTTGAGAATGAGACAAAAATACCTTTTTTATTTCTGCCAAAGCAATGAGACAAACCTTGATAAATCTGTCTACCTTGTTTATAAGTCTTAAAATGGATGATTACTGCAGACAAACATATTCTCTTGATTCTCATTTCATCAAGAGATAATAATCTACCACCCAGAAGAAAGTTGGATGTTTTTACCTTACACCTTTGACCTAATCATGATGTTTTTATGTATGCCTTGAAATTGAAATCATTCTACAATCCTTTATTTGTGTGATATTTCATATTTCAATTGTGGCGCGTGTGCTGTTATCAGTGTGTCTGATCTACGACAGAGGAGGATATGAACTGTAAGTTTATTGCCTCTATTATATTGTATTTGTAAGCCTCTGTGCTTGATCCATTCCCAGATCTCCAGCCACCCATGCAGTCCTTTCAGCCCCAGCAGCCCCATGCAGCCCCTGCAGCCTCCCAGGAGATCATTATTGGCTTTGATTGACATGTCAGGATGGTGTGCATTTCATTGATGAGAATTTTAGAGCCCTGTGGCTCGTGATCCCCTCGGTGATCGGTGGTACGTCACCCTACAGCTATCCCAGGGGGACAGAGAGATCGGTTTCAAATACCCTGCCTCTTCCTTCAGAAGAGGCAAACTGACCGAACCTGCCATCCAGGAGTCTGGAGAGGCCGACCTGCCCTGGAACACAGCCATAGGTAAAGACGGCTTATCATGCATCGCACAAAACCTTTTAATCATTCTGCATCATATTAGTTTCTAACTTGACTCCAATCTAATCTATCTGAACTAATTAGTTAATATCTGACTGCAGCCGACTGTGTGCAGAGGTTTTTTCTTATTCTTATACAGGCTGTGTTAAATTACTAATATATTGCATGGATATTGTGCAATATTTCAAATCTTGTTTCAACTAACTGCTCAGAACACGATTGGATTAAAGATTGTCCAGTCAGTTGCAGATATATTTCCTCATAACATGGTAAATGGTAACCTCACAGCAAAGTGCACCAAACTGCAATTGCATTGGAAATAGTCATCTATAAATAGTGGCCAGGCTATATCACACAGATATTCATAACAAGGAAAAAAATTGATGTATTTGAATTTGAACTGTTAACTGTAAAAATGAGTTTCTCCTAGTCAATTTAGTGTTATTCAAGTCAGGCCAACAAATGCAGTAATAACAGACATGGGAATTTGCACCACAGACTTCAAGTGTTTCAAATGTTTTAATGTTTAGAGATACAGCAAATCCAAGGGCTTTCATAATGCCGTTTATCCCTATGATTATTTTTTTTTATGTGATTAAAGAATCCAAATAGCTTTATCCTTTATTCATTATTTACTTAGCAAATGCCACTGGAAACATTTGATCTTTTTTCATGTGGCCTATAAAAGCAACAAAATGAAACTCTTGTAGCCTACTTGTAATTACCATTTTTTCAATAGACTTCAGATGTTGAGGAGAAAATGTTATTTGACAACTTCATTTCTGTTTTTGTTATTGATGCAAATGCAGATGCAGATTGGTTTGAGAAATTTTGGGAACTTAGATCATGTGCTGGGTCCGTCCGCCACCTGTACCTTGAGCGTGTCCGCTAAATTGTTGACCATGCAGGAACCCTACGGGACTATTCATTCCCTTGTCGGAGAGTGTTTGAGGTGTGTGCTCCAATGACCTCGGGGTCGCATACCGCGCGAAGGGGCTATGCAGTTATGCCAACCATGTAGATGTTTAAATCAAAACACTGGCAATCAGAGGTGGACGGTGGGAGGGATAGGGAGGAGAGAAGAAAAGAGAGGATGGGGGAGGGAGCGCTTGTTGTTAAGGCCATGGTCAGGTGGGTAGGTGCTTGGTGGTGGGTGGGTGTGTGCGAAGACTTGAAATATGTTGAGGAGAAGCGTGTGTTATCTTTTCTCCTCGCCACCGGCCGTCCAGTACCTCCCCTCGCGGCGTGTTGTCAGCAGCTTACCTCAGGGCCTGGCAGGAGCTCAAAGAGAAAACAGGGGGAAATATGATCCATATGGTGGCACTATAAAGCTCAGTGCTGATTTGCAGGCTTCATCAAAACCTGGTCAAGCCTTCATCACTGCCCATGCCTGGCATCTTCCTCTCACACCTAGTCGCTGCGCTCTGAACTTCTCTCTCTGTCCTCAGCAGCACCGGTTCTCTGCTTGACCCCGGGGTCCCACGGCAAAAATCTTCAAAGCTGATTTCTGAAAGAGGTAGGTTGACTTCCAACTGGAGAAGCGATGGATTTAAGCCTCACACAACATGGGTATGGGATCACTAAAAGATGAAGATCAGGCCCTAAATAACAGTAATTTTTCATGTCTTTTTCATGTTTTGTAACTCATTTGTATAAAGTGAGATTATGAGAGAGTAATAATATGTTGCATTTCAGTCCTCTTTCACTTATGTCCCATTTCTCTCTTAGGCTGGCTTAAATATGAAGATACTAAGCCAGGTTGCTTTCTTGCTTTTGCTCGGGGGGATCTGCTGTCAGAGCAACCGCAATGCCAAATCCGGCGGCAAGCCCTCCAGGAAGACTGCGAACCAAGGAGGAGATGTCGCCCAGTCTCCCCCAGAGGAGGACTCCCATCCTCGGGTGGAGACCGGAGGCACAGCCGAGTCTGGGCGGGAGGGCAGCTCAGGAGCTCGAGCCGCTGGACAACAGGCAGACGATATGAGGCTGCACTTCCTCAAGAACACCCAAGTGACCTGTAATGATGGAACAGCAGCTGGGTGAGATGTGCTGGATCTCATGCTTTCTCACATCCCGCACCTTACACTTGTTTTCCTAAAATACCTGGCAGTTATTTTGTGAAATAAATGTGACTTTTAATGATGTCTGAGACGTTTTAAGCTGCCACAAGTCCTCCAAACACACAATTGGTAGTTTGTTGTCACTCATGCTTGGATTGCACATTGAGGCTGACATTTTGACTGAAAAGACTTGGTGTGACTTGTTCATTTACCAAAGAAGTGATTGTCATTGGCTGTCTGCTTGCTGCTTCATACGATTCTAAGTAGAAACATTGATTTCCGAACCTCGATGGAGTGTCAGTGTGTGTCCATACATGGGTGCTCTCTGTCCACCATCTCCTCATTCCTGTTTATTTGTGGTTCTACAGGTTTTACCTAAAGGAGTTCAGAGGAAGCCGCCGATGGCTGTTATTTCTGGAAGGTGCGTATTTAAAAACCCAACTGGTTAATTTGGTCCCCAAAGGTCAGGTTGTTTTGGCGTGACGCCCCCATTGGAATTTTGATGGGGATGTCGTCTTGTCTCGTCATCTTCTTTTTTTTTGTGTCCTTTTTCGGTTGCTGCCTGTCACTTCGATGGACTTAGGATGGGGGAAATTTATGTGGCTTGTGCTCTGGCGTGACATTTTACCTGGCTGGAGTCAGCCACTTTGTATATAACCTAGTTGTATGTGGAAGAGAAACTAGTAGACACAAACTGAATGTCACTGTCAACTAACCAATCAGGTGCTGACAGTTGGCAATTTAGTGGTATATCAGTCCTCTTTTTGAACAGCTCCAAATGAATGGACAGACTTGCTAGCAGGCCGGGCTACAGGTGCATTCCTCTAGATATTCCCTCTTCATTCCTCACAGGCCTCCATGATGGGCTAACGAGGGGTCTCCCTCTGCGCCGGATGTGAGCGGCTAATATTAGTCTCTTATTTTTAGGTGGCTGGTGCTGCTACAACAAAGAGACCTGTGATTCCAGGTTCCAAAATATCCCTCGACTAATGAGCTCATTGGGGTGGCCCCAGACAAGAAGAGGTAGGTCAGCCGGCCATGGATTAGAATGCATGACACACATGTTCCCATTATATTGTAGGTTACTTGTTGTGTGACTTGTTTTGCCTGATGTTCAGTGAGAGAGAAACATCTGTTGAATGTCTGATTGCTTGATTTAAAGGAAGTGGAATATTGTCTTCCCAAGCTGAGGAAAACCCCCACTGGCATAACACAAATATAGTGTAAGTACCTGCACGTCCTCTCAGAGACCTATTATTCTTCAACTGCATGCATCATAGTGACTGTTGGAGTTGACGCATGCAGATTGTCCTCATGCCTGAGAGTCCTGATAGACTCCTGATTAGACTTGATAGGTCAGTGTGGGTCTCTCTCCGTCAGCTAGATAAATCATCTAAAAATCACTTAAAGAGCCACATCTGAGTGGGACTTCTTCCTATCCATATTGAACTGGCTAAAGTTAAATATGCATTTGAAGAGGGCATTCAAATGGTTTCACATTAAGACTGCAGGAAATCCATTTTGTTTATGCTTCTAGTTGTTTTGATTGCTTAAATTAACTTCATTCCAATCCTTGGTTTGTTTAATTTATTTGGCTGTTTGTTACAATTGTTTCATATGTTTGTATTATTTGACTTTTGTATCTGCTGTGTGTATCATTTCTTTTGTGCTATTTTTGCATTGTTTGTTTGACTGTTTATGTTTCCCATGTATTTGCATGCACATTTTGTTTGTATTTATGGTTGTGTCTGTTCCTTGTTTTTTCTGTCATCTATAGCTATAGTCTATATTTGCTGTGGCATAGCTAATGAGATAATGAGATGCTCTGGTGTGCCATATCTGAGTGTGTCAGGCTGTTCATAGATGTGATTGAAGAAGCCAGCTGCAAGCTGAGCTGCTCTGAAGGATGACGCTGTCTTATAGGCCTCATCAATCCTATTACCTGTGCAGTACGCTTGATGGCAGCTACAGAACTGTACAAGCTTTAGTCTAATGTTTATGACTGTCCCCTTTTTCTGCAGATTCATCCCATACTGCTCCAGTGATGTATGGAGTGGGACTGGGCCTGCCCCAACCCCCCCTAGACCTCGCCAGGGAAGAGAAAAGGAAAAAGACAGAAATGCAAGTAAGAAGTTTCTCCAGAGACATATGGATTCCTCCAGTTAAGCCCCTCGTACCAATAACAGATCTATACCTCCTTAAGCCACAAAAACACATTTAATGTAACTGTTCAATTCAGTGTGGATCTCCTCTTTAGTTGATGTCTGTGTTTTTTATTAGCTGAGTACACCTTCATGGGATCCCTGATCATCCGTGAGGTCATCAAAGACCTCATCCCCAAAGGAATCAAGCAGGCCAAGATTGTCATGCTGACTGGCACAAGGTGAGTTCTTTTAGTCCCTCGCTCTCTTCTGCTGCTGACCCAAGCTTTTGGACTGCGGCCCACAGTCCTAAACACACAACCTCATCTCTGGCTCTATCCCAGCCCACTTCTGGGACACACTAACTAAGAGAGGCCCTATTTTGGGTACATCCTTCCTGTTGTCAGCCATAAAGATGTTTACTGTGAACAATGACTTAATGTCTATTAAAGGGCCTTGCCCAGTAATGGTGAACATTCTTCCCAGGTTAGCAACATGTTCGGTGGGACAAGCTGCTTAATTATTACTGCCCTGCTGTTAGTTGGCATGTAGGACCATTTTGATACCCAGAGCCAAAATGTCACTCTCAAAGCCAAATCATTCAATCAGTTTCTTGGCTCCCTTACAGCGCCGGGGGGACAGGTGTTTTGCTGAACATCGAGAGGGTGGCCACTCAACTGGAGCAGCTTGGTGCGGAGGCCCAGGTCCGAGGCCTGGTGGATTCTGGGTGGTTTCTAGAAAGTAAACAGCAGAGGTCACCCGACTGCCCAGAGACTGTTTCCTGCTCACCTGAGGATGCTATCAAGAGGGGACTCCGGTAAAAACACACAAACCTTGCATTCTTTTGTCAGCCCATACAGAATCAGAATCACTTTTATAGGCCAGGTAGACAACATGTAGACTTTGAAATGAACTCTTTGATAATGTGCTGTTTGTGTTTGTTGATTGTTTTGGTTGTTTTCTCAGGCTGTGGAATGGGGTTGTACCTGATGGGTGTCGGCAGCTCTATAAGAGAGGAGAGGAGTGGCAGTGCTTCTTTGGCCACAAACTGTACTCTACCTTGACCTGTGAGTGCCTGTCAGCTATGGCTGCCATCATCTTGGAGTGAAGTGATGTCTGACTTATGCTGTTCAACAACAGCATGTACTGAACTTTGAAAGTCTTTCGTTTAATTTACTCAGGAGCTGAAAAGTGGATTGACTCCCAGATATGCTGAACATTGGGACTATTGATGCTAGTATTACATTCAAATAGGCAAAGCCCTGTATGCAAACAACATGCCTAGCACGGATCACTGTTTTAGTGAAATGTCTTAGTAGGAAATGCTTGCAGTGCTACTACATGTCAGCTCAATAGTGCACTCTTTGTGTTCCCTGTAGCCCCTCTGTTTGTGGTGCAGTGGCTGTTTGACGAGGAGCAGCTGAGAGTGGAGAACATCTACCTGGGAGGGCAGAGCCTGTCGGAGCAGCAGTGGATCTACATGCAGAACCTGGGCAAGGAGCTCAAGATCTCCCTCAGAGACGTCACGTACGTTCACACCAACTTATTTTAACTTGGAAGACTAAGATAATGCCATTTAGCAGGTCAAAATAACAAACTAGCAGAGGTGTGACCAAGCCAACTTTGCTTGAGTCCCAAGTCAGTCTCAAGTCTTGAGGCACAAGTCTCAAGTTAAGTCCCAAGTCTAAATGTAGATTACCAAGTCAACTCCAAGTCAAGTCCATGTCATTAATGTCAAGTCTCAAGTCAAGTCTCAAGTCTAAATGTAGAACACCAAGTCAAATCAGAACAAATCAGGAGTCCAGTATTATTGGTCTGATTAGAGGAATCCGTATTCGTATTCAACTTCAATAAATTCAATCATTCCATACAAATTCAGAAAACAGAATTTAAATGTAGTTGTCAAAGTCAGTCTCAAGTCTGACTTGAGTCCAATGTGACTCAAGTGCCCACCTCTGCAAACTAGTAACAATAATCAGCTAGTAACAATAGATTGTTAAAAATGTGATCCAATCTAATATGCATCAGGTGAGAAAAAATAAGGATGGACTAAGGCCAAATTGATATACAGTATGTGCTGTCGTCCAGTAAACATGGCAGACCTGCCAGAGAGATGACTGCCTTCTGCTGTGTGTTTTTCAGGGCTGTATTCGCTCCCTCCTGCCTCTCCCACACACTGATCACTAAAAGGTAAGAAAGGATATGATAAGCTCTTCCTCCTGCCACCCTCCCGTCTCTCCCAGTAGCCATCTCTACCTAGTGAGCTCATGCTGCTGTTTCTGTTAGCTCGTTCATCACGCCGCATTCTGCGTGTCACAGAATGCCATTTCACACTTTCACTAACCCCTCAGTACCCCTCTTTCGCTGTCTCTCTCTTACATGCCATATATATGGACATTGATGGGTCAATGCCAGGGCAAGGGGTGGAGTCTCAGCTGTGTCTAAAGGGTTGGGTTAAGTTGGGTGTGTTGAGGGACATGTTCCTTTATGGGAAGAGCTGCCCGTCCAACCGTGGTGTAGATAATTTCACAGTTGCAGTTCTGTGATGTAATCCAACTCTGTGACATTGGTTATGGTGTTGTCAGTGGTGATATGAACACTTAGGGAATAGATTGAGACACTGGCTGCCAAGGCAAACTGCAAACCTTGAGAGAAGACGGGGCTTATGAGAGGAATAGCAGACATCACTCTCCCGCTTCTTGTTTGCTAACCCCATCCTCCCACCTTCTCCTTCACTGTCTGCCCACTCTTTCCTTCCACTTCTTTCTCTTTTCTCTCTAACTTTGCATCTCTCCTCTCTCTCACCTCTCTCCTTTCACTCTCCTTTTATCTTTCTTCTAGTAACTGGATAGATTTCCAAGTGAAAGGCACCTCTCTGCCGCGGGCCCTGCAGTGCTGGGACAGGAGTCTCCAGGAGGCCAACCGCAACAACAGGACCCCTACGAAGGGCTGTCCCTTCCACCTGGTGGACAACTGCCAGCGGCCCCAGTGCAACCCCACCTGCCCGGCCTTGGTGGACCAGGCCACCCAGCAGGAGCTCACCCTGCTTCAGATGCTGGTAGCCATGGGTCTGGATCTCCAGAGGTTGGGCCTGGATCCCCAGAGTGATGCAGGCTCCCCAGTCAGCATGACCAGCAATGGTGGCTAAGTTTAGAAGAGGAGAGCAGCTAAAGAGATAGCCATGCAAAGGCTTAACGTAGGAAAAAAATGTGTTGAAATTATAATGTAACCATAGAAATAATACAGAAATCTGGTTACTTCTTCTTGTGCTGCTCAGCATTCCATTGTGCTCCATGTCTCTGTTACCTTGGCGACTTGACTGGCGGGTATGTCACTGGTTTGGCTCCTGACGACCTCTACTGGACACTTGAGGGAAGAGCGGTGTCTCTAAAACCTAAAGGTGTGCCTCTTGTACTGGTTGGAGAGTGTTGAGTTCTTGTAGATGGCCAGACATACGTCCTACAACACACTTTCATCCTAATCACTCTACATGGAAATTCAACTTCAGAGCATGACAGTGGAGTTGAATACTTTTAATGAATAGGGGCTCTTGTAAAATGTCAGTGGCACAAACATCCTGCCTAGACAGGACACGCAAAAAAAAAGATTATAAAATGGCACACCATATAGTTGTCTGCCTCTGTATTAGCTTCAAGTAGCTCTTTTTTATCTGATAGTGCTCCTTGACTTTTCATAGGATAGTCTGGTTTCCTGTCAAGTATATTCATGGCAAATTTTGAAGAGCCCAGTATTTTTACACAGTGAAGCCTGGGTGCAAACTCACAGATTCGTTCACTTACCCACTCAAGGAACAAACACACAAGCATACAAATATACAATCACATAAACATACTCATTTTTTGCACACACAGTTCCAAAGACACACATTGTGATTTTTGTGACTTAGTTTCTAGTTCTTGATGCTCCTCTGACTTTAGAATACATATATATATATTTTTTGTGTGCATGTAAGACAAAAGGGTGACTAGTTATTGATATTTTTCGGTGTAGGCCATCAGGAGATAGTCACAGGAATACTACAACAGATGATTTGTTTTCATGTGTAGTGTGTAATCTATACTCACAGTTCCAATTTACCCTTTTGACAAGTGAAATGTCCTGTTTAAAAAACGCTGTGGTTATCACCGCCCAGCTCTGTGGATGATCTATATGTGATGACATGCAAAGACATAATACAGAGTATGTATTGAAGTTCTTGGTTTTTGTCAACATTTAAAAATCATGCTTTTTTATTATAGTGTTATATTAGTGCTGCGAGGCATTTACAGATGTTACTGTAAATGTACATTGTATTTTCCCCCAGTTAGTGTGTTTACCTGTCAACCGGTAAGAATTTGACAAGAACTGTACCTATACTGGCAATTAGTGTCAGACTGAGTTGTTGCACATGTTGAAACAGGGAATAAAAATTTGAAATGGCCCGAACAATGTGAACTCTGTGTGCTGAGTTTGACTAACTTCTGTTCCCACTGTGTTAACCGACTCACTTCGTTCATACTCTTGACAACTTTTATATGTCACAATCATAGCCTATATATGAGTGGGTGCAATGAGAAATTGCATTTTACAAAGTAAATTGCCAGCCTGTATATTTTCCATCCTGGCAAATGTGCAAAGCCTCTCCATCCTCCTTCACAACACCGCTGAGACTCCTGTTCAGACTGCCAACAATCTTGGTGTGATCCTATTGAACCAACTGTCATGGGAGGGCCACATCACAGACACAATCCTGTGGGTTTTGCCCTATAAAACATCCGCCAAGTCAGACCCGTCCTCACCAGAGATTCAGCTCAGCTCCTTGTCCAAGGTCTAGTCATATCCCATCTGGACTACCAGCGCTCTCTCCTGGCTGGGCTGCCAAGGTCCTCTCTTCAGCCCCTAATACTCATCCAGAACACTGCAGCCTCCTGTGATCCAAACCCTGGTGACGTTACACAAGGCTGCTGAGGAAGAGATGCACCCCCATACCTACCATAGGCATGCACAGAGGGGGAGGGGGGGGTGGCATGCCCCTTCCTTTTTGAGAGATCACCTGAGGAGCGATAAGCTAAAAGGGGCTTATAACCAGCCTGAAGGCCTTTTATATTACAGTATTAGTAGTATATGTAAGCAATTCAAACCTGGTGCACACATGGCCTTACTTCTCATCAACAGCTTACATTAGTCAGTAGTGAGCATTTACAGCCACATGAATGTTTTCATCCTCTTCATAAAATCATTACACACTCACCTTCTTTACTCAATCTGTGCAGATAGTGCAGATAAAATGTCTGGGGCTCCTTCAGAGGAGAAAATGGCCAAAATTGTGAGAGATTCCAAACTGCATTGAGAAGCAACTAATAGGGCCTGGGAACACAATTTTACACCTCAACCTATTTTCACCTACTTTTTTATACCATTAAGGGCAAAAAGAGTGCATTTACTCTTATGAGTGAGTGAGACATTTCAGTAACTGAACACCAACACTACTGAGTGACATAATGTAGAAATACTAATAGTGGTTAAGTACTTTCTTATCTTGTGTGGAAACATTTTTTCTTAGTTTCTGTAAAATGGAAATGGAAACTATCTTGCTAAACCAGGAAAATTACTCTGGCAGGCTCCTGTTTGATATTTCAAAGTTGTTCAATTTCATATTGCATTTAATTTTATACCTGTAATTTTTTTTAGATTGGATTACATATTAATCTCAGTGAGAGGTCAGAAAAGCAAGTATATTGCATTTTCTCCCTTGAAAGAGTACATGCACTGTACAAAACTCACCAGAAATTAGTTTTTAAAAGCAGATTTTCAAAAATTTCTCCCTGGGGAGCCTCATGCCCACAGAGCCCTCTAACATTTCTGGGGAAGTGCTCTTTTAAAGATTATTTTAATGGCATTTCTGCTTTATAAGACAGTTCACAGTGAGAAGAGGCAGAAAAAATGAGAGAGAGGGGATGTAACAAGCGAGAAAGAAAGATCCATTGCATTTACATGGCAGACGCCTTGCAGCTGAGCCACCAGGAGAGCCCAGAACATTCCCTTTTAGAGAATAAAACTAATATTAGACTACATTATAACCTGACAACTCATTTCTTGAAAAAAAAAAAAAAGAAAACATATCAACATATCCCTCTCTCCCCTATCTTCCTTTTAAATCACATCACCCTCTCCTATATCTTTCTCCTCCTCTTGCACTGAAATATGTTGTGTATTAACAACAAAAACAATCTACTTTTTGTGGCTTTGAACCTTGCATTGCTCTCTAATGGTTGCTTGTAATGTTGACCATCTATGAATTTAAAATTCTTCTTCTGGTGCATTCAGTATAAGTCGCTCTAGAAAAGGACATTAAATAAATACCTGAAATATAATTGGTAATTGTAAAATATATGTGTACATTTCTGGCACTGAAAAATATAGGCCTAATATTTTTGCTTTTGCTTTCCATCAAATCCACCTAAACCTTACAGCTGAATGCACTGACACCCAGCTGTATCAGACCATGATGTCATCAGAGCCCTTTTTCCATCCTCACCTCTGGGTGGCGCTGCTGTGAATTTAACAAGTTTTTTTTTTACTAAAGATTTTATCTGTTTAACGAGACACCCGATGGCAAAACAAAGATTTTTAAAGATAGAATTAGTAGCTTCCGACTTGATATACAGGCGCACATAGGCTATGTCAAAATCCTCATAAATGTAAACAACAAAAAACAGAAACCTTATAGATGAAATCACAGTAATCAGATCCTATCAGTCCAACTCTCACTGCACTTTATAAACCACATTACCAATATTTAGCCTAACTGCAAACCTACAATAGGCTAACGTTATGTGTAGGCTCTCCCTGTACACAGAAACATTAGCACAGCTGGGACAGAAAGCATTCATAGAAAATATTTATTGTGACTTTGTTGTGTTTTCTACAACAAATCAAAAATCTAAAAAGAAACAATTTTATATTATCAATTTGATAATTCTACTGGCTAAATTTCATATCCACAAATGCATGTTTTCTAATAGGAAACCTCTTTTCTCTGTGTTCATAAAGGAATCCGAACAATAGGCCTATATTAAAACCATAAAATGTTCATCTAATTTGAAAGCTGTAAGAACTTTGGATCCTTGTCATACTTTCAGTGTTTGTATAAATCTCCACCCACTCTCTCATGTTCTTTTTGTTTATTATGAGCATACTGTATACTATTGCTGTATACTATTCATATATGCTGTGTGTTGCTTAATAAAAATTATGATTAAAAAAACAAAAAAACAAGACCGCACTATCAAAGAGGAGAAAGACTGAAATTTCGTGGTGTGTTGGTGATCTCGTTTTGAAAGATCTTGCTTTTTTTCCCATATTGCATTGCAAAATTTTTCCACTTCCTCTTTCCGCCATATTGCAGAACCGGTAAGGTCTCCTCTTCGACTGTCATCTTCAATCTTTTCAGTATCTAAAGCATCTAAATGTTAATTTGGCCATTTATGTGATCATGTTAAAGCACAACTATATAGTAATGACATGGGATGATTATCGGCTCGATCATGAAAACTATTTAATCATATTTCGGGTCCAAATTTCACGTCCCGGTCTCCCTGGCCTTGGGAGTTAGTGCGATCAAGGCGCCTCGTTAACTGTTAGCTTTGCGCTAAAGTAAGTGCCTGTCCAATTGAAATGAGTAAACCCACGAAGCCTCCTGTTCATGTTAATGTGATGCGTATTTTGCAGACTATCGACACGTTATAGGTCACAGTGTGTGTAAATGTCTATCAGTTCCTTTTGCTAATCAAACGTAGCCGACGTTAGCCAGGCAACTTTAGCCCGACTGTCTGTCTGCTGGTGAAGGGCCATGCTCTGCTGGGATGCTACGGGTTTTATTTGGGGAAGCAAATGTTCCCACTCTTGAATACAAATTAGCATTACGTGTTAATCTAATACATCGTTAAATTGCTAATAAGCGGTTCTGATAAGTCGACGTTTCGTGTCTTCGGTGATGCTAGCCGGGGTTTGCTAACAGGGCAGATGTTCATCGACCACCATTGTTTCCCATCCAGGAGGCTACTGGGACTGTTCCTACAAGCTCGACCACCTCTAAGTTAACACTTTATTTTTTTTTCTCTTTCTCTTTTCTCTCCAGGCATCATGGTGCGCATGAACGTTCTCGCGGATGCGCTTAAAAGCATCAACAACGCTGAGAAGCGTGGGAAACGCCAGGTCCTCATCAGGCCGTGCTCTAAGGTTATTGTGCGCTTCCTGACCGTCATGATGAAGCACGGTGAGTGACTGCTTCTCTACAGGGTTGTGTGACTGAGTGGCGGGCTGGCATCTCTACACACAAGACCACAACAAGCTTATCAGTTTAAATACTCGGTCAGACAACAGTGGCAGGCTTTGGGTTCAATCAAGGGATTTTCTGCTCTGTTATCAGCTGAAAGGGATGCAGAGTGTACAAGAATGTGTAGCTGTTCAAATCATGGACATGTCAGCTCCTGGATGTAAAGGTTCCCTAAGGGGCAATAATGGCAAACCTGATTAAGATATTAAGCTCAACAGTTAAAAGAAAACTGAATCTGATATTGCTATTGAGTGTCATACTTCAGTTTTGGTTCTTAGAATGTGTGCTTTAACTCCTCCAGGTTACATTGGTGAGTTTGAGATCATTGACGATCATAGAGCCGGGAAAATCGTCGTCAATCTCACAGGCAGGCTGAACAAGGTAAAGTGAAAGAGCAAATGGTGTGTGGAAGTGTTGGGGACAGTGAGTTAACCCTGAGGCAGTTTTAAATAATGTCTCAGTAATGCTAACCATGTTTCAGCTAGTTATGGGGTCTCCACGTATAACTTCAATAATCTAATTTCATGAATGCTCTACCAGTTGTAGCAGCAACCCCCTCAGGTCAAAGTTGAGTTTCTCAGTCCCTTCCAAGAGTTACCAGACTTAAATGTATTTATTTTATGAGATACTGTCCTCCAAAAGTATTCCATTAAACAATTCCTAACTTGAGCTGAATGCCTGTGGTCACCTTGGTGATGAGAGGCAAGATGGCAACATGACGTTTTACAGGAGATGTGTTGCATTTGCGTTTTTGTTTGGAGTTGTTTTATTGGAATGTTTTCAGAGTACAGCTGCTTGGAGAGTTTTAGGTAAATACATACATAGGTTCTTAACACTTGAAGGGAATTGAAAATTGACTTGTAGCTGAGGGGAAACCGCCATGACAGTTGCTTACAATATACAAGCTGTAGCCACTGTAGGCTTTCTTGTTTTTACATGTGGAGTGTAATCCCGTGTTTTTCTTTGTCTTTCAGTGTGGCGTGATCAGTCCACGTTTTGACCTCCAGCTCAAAGACCTGGAGAAGTGGCAGAACAACCTGCTGCCCTCAAGACAGTTCGGGTGAGAGTCACATCCGCAGAGTCTCTAGTTTACAGCTTTGAGGGAGAGCCAGGAGCCGACTGTGGTAGCTCAGTGCCTGGGACGGCTGTAGAGCAGGGATGTAGTTAAGAACAAACTGGGAATAACAGTTTAGTGATTTGTTGCTGACTTTAGAATTGTAATGGTATTGCAGTCTTGCTCTTGGAACAGTGAGGTACTGCAGCGACCTGATGGTTTGCTTAACTTGTCTGCTTTATTGATGCTGGCTTTTGCCCGGCCCTCCAGCATGGGTGACACGAGGGAATTGGATTTTATTTGGTGGTTTGCTTGGAGATTCATGGTTATTGGGCATGTTTGACTACTTGGATTACCCAAAATTGATGTTGAATCAACTTGCAACATCTGTATATATTTTTTAGAATGGACAGTGCACATTAACTGGCAAAGTTATTTGATTTTAGTTAAATAAAAAGCATAGCTCTGCCTAAAATACACAGCTTAACGGTACCTTGATTAAAATAACTAGTGCAGTGCCCATGCGCCCCGCTGCTGCACAGAGCGCTGTTAACTTGTTTATTCAAAGTTTATTAATATTGAACGTGTTGCGTGTCCAAATTGAACCAAATCGGACACTGCACTTCCTTGGGTCCCCAGCAATACACCCGCTAAGTGTGAAGTCGATCGGACGAACGGTTCTCGAGATATGCGACGGACACACACACACAGACAGAGATTCCTTGCTTTATAGTATGATTATTGCTAATGATTTTGATCAGTAGTGGATGGGGCGGGGGTCAGTGGGGTAGAAACTGAGCTGTACCGGGCCATTCAAACGGAGTAGCTGCCAGTGAGACCCATGGTTGAATCTGTTTTAAAAAAGCGTAAATTTTGACTGTACAATTCATGCCGCTATTTGATTTATGGGGAGAAAAACATTTTAACTGCCCATCCGTGATGGTTATCAAAACAAGTCCTTTCATGCATTGCTTAGGCTATATAAGCAATACCTGCTTTATTGTAAGAGGCTTGAACTCGATGTGCATATGGAGCGGCTTGCTTAGTGTGTTTTATCTGTTAACTGCATGTGGTATTGCTTGGAGAATGAACAGTATGTTTCTTGAAATTTTGGTATTGGCATGATCAATTTGATCTTTTGTAGAATAAAAATGAAAATTCTTTTAATTGTCCAATATAATAAATATTAACATTTATAACATTATGCAAATATTGTGCAAGTGTAATAGAATTTGTGATTTAAAGCACACCTAGAAAAAAAATGTGGTGGAATATTGTTGAGCTGGGAAACATTTTTTTTCTTGATGGAACAATCAGAAGTGATGTAGAAGCAGGTATGGCGTGTAGACAGTACGCATTTCAGAATAATGGTTTGCTTAATTCTCCACTAATTGTCAACAACAGAGTGAGATCTACTGATCTATTGCTGCTTCCCAAGACTATTTTCTGCTTATGGATATAGACGGCCACATGCAGTCTTAACCGAGTATTAAACAGCCCTACTTTCGACCTCAGTTGCACTCAGCACTTTGCATTTTTTACTTGGCGTTTGTGCTTTATGAGACGGGATATAGCAGAGACAAAGGATTGACATGCAGCAGAGGTCATGAGCTGGACTGGAGCTCAAGATGTAGAGTATAAGGTGTTTGTCTTAATCTGCCGACCAGAGTGTCGCCCCTCGTGTTCCACGTCCGTTCCTTCTTAGCGGTTGAAATGGGGTGCCGCTACACAGCCGATTAACTGTGTCAGTATGAAATGGAGGTTGTAAAATATTGATGCAATCAAGCCCCATAATTGAAAACTAAAAAAAAGCCCATTCCTTTTTAAATGGGATGCGGTTTAATCAGAGGAACTTGATGGTAAAATTTGAGGTGATTACAGTGTGGCTTTTTGCTGTTTCAAGCCCATACAAGGTAATACAGGTGTGATTTCTGCTTTGTGGAATGCCTGCATACATTTTAGTCCACTACAAGCTAGAGTTGTAATAGTTTTGCATGTGTAGCTTCTGAAACAACTTGCATATCCACATGTAATCTGGTGCTGCAGTTTGTGGTAATGTTGTGTATCAGACTGCACTTATTCATTGTGTTCATATGGGAATTTACTGTACAAGCACATTAGGAGTATAATGTATGCTGAGTTGTTGTATCTTACTGATGGACAAATGTTTTTGTAATTTCATGTGAAATATTTCCTGATACTGTGAGTCTACAATTTGAAAGGCCATTGGGAATTAGCAGTATCAAACCCATTAACTCATTCTAAATGCAATGTCAAGATTTTTTTTCATTGCATTAATATATCACTGATTAGTTGGTCCATTTTGAGACTTCATGGTTTCTATTCCTTGCCCAAGTTGTACATCAGAAGCAGAGGAGATGGAAAGTCATGCAGTGTACCATCTGAAAGCTGCTCATAGGGCCGCACAGCAGTGGTTCTGCACAGAATGTTTATTTTGTAATTTTTCCATTTCAGGCTGATTAATTGTTGGAACATGATGAGACTGCAGATAATTATTTCACAAACATATGTTTATGAAATATTGTCGATTCCATAAATGAGAATTTTCTGGTAGAAAATATAGAAATCAATTTAGTATACTTTTTTGTGGTTGACACATTACAGTATCTGAAGTTAGACATTTAGAATCATTAGACAATCTCACCCATATCTTCATAATGGGTTATTTCCCTGCTTATTCCTGTTGCAGTTGAAGCTTGGGTTGGATTCAATAGTTTGTATCGAATAGATGGTGGAATTTGTCTTTACATTGTGAAAGTGACAGTTTCAGTTAATGGGTGTGTGTGAAGGATGTTGAGATTTGAATACCCCACTTAAACTGCTTCTGTCTATATGTGACAATGTGACATGGATTCAACTGAGGTGTATCATACCTTGTGTTTTGTCTCTGCAGATACATTGTGCTGACCACCTCAGCTGGCATCATGGACCATGAAGAGGCCAGACGGAAACATACAGGAGGCAAAATCCTTGGATTCTTTTTCTAAAATGTAAAGAACTGTGCAAATAAAAAAAAACAACCACGGGAAAGCTTGTAGTGTGCTGTGGACTTATTTCATAGTGAGGAATGTCTTTTTGATACTTATTTTTATTTATTTTTTTAAAGGTTGCAGTTCTATTCAATGGTGGAATATTAAACACAAAATGCTTTGGAGAAAGTGCTAGTTGTTTTGGTTCTGTCAGATATACCAGTTTCCTTAAGAGCTTGTCTTTACAATCTTGACCCAAGGAACAGCACTTTCTGTCCTTTTAACACTTAAAGTAGTTGTTAGGAAGAATACGCTGGTCACAAGGATGTGATGGGAATGTTCATACCATGATACCATAGTGTACAATTTCTCGATCCCATTCATATTCAGTAGAGTAATATCAGTCCAGAAAGTCAGACCACACAAACGGAAGCACTGCCTAGGCTTAATGAATTGCATCTTTTTTTTTAAAATGCATAGATATTAAGGTATTGCCTTACAAAAGTCTTGAACATATTTTCCCTTTTTAGCCTACTTTAGTAGGTAGCATTGAGCTTCTTTTTGATGTCTGCTCCCTGGTGACTACTTAGCTCCTCTTAAAAGGAAAGATGCTTAACAGCTCAATAAATAGTGATTTCTTGGCTTGCAGTCATGGAATAACCTCTTTGACGGAGCTGTAAAACGATGCGTTCATCACCGTCTCGGAACCAAATGTTTATTGATTTCTATTCACTGAAAGTATTAACCTGCTATGTAAAAAGTACAGTTGAGAATTAAATGAGATGAGGTTAAACACGAGCTCCTCAGTGACCAACTTTGTTGCAAACACCACTGTTTTTTTTTTGGTCTGGCTCAGAAGAACAATAGGTACAAACATTAGGTGTAACCATTAAATTGCCAATAGCCTGTTTCTATAGATTTTGATATGCCCATATGGTTAGACTTGGTGCTAAAGTAGCAAATTTAAAACTCTTAGGATTATATTTTAGATGTTTTAGAGATACACATGAACCACTTAAAAGAAATATACTATTTCCACTTTGGATATTTCTGAGATGAAGTGATGTTAAAATGGGGGGAAAATATACCCATGCTCATACCCCTTTACCAGAGATGTTTCTGGTTCCCATTTTTAGCCAAGGATTGGACTGGCTGGGTGGGTATGAGCAGCAAAGGAGAAAGTGCCACCACAGTCATCAGTCATCACCTTGGATTTGGAAAGAATGAATGAGAACCTATTAGTAGGAACAACTTTTTGGAATAGGAAGTTAAATGTCTGAGTGTAATGACTGCCCCTTTGGGGATGTGAGGACCAGAAAATAAACAGGAAAACAGTGTCGCATTAAAAAATTAAAAGCAATTGTTTACAATAAAAAAAAAAAAAAAAAAGTACAAAAAAATAATTTGTTTCCTCTGGTGAACAACAACCTACCAACAGGCAGCTGATGAAATGAGGGGAATCTGAGAGTTATGTGGGTGTCTGCTGAGAAGAAACCATAAGAAAGCTGTTTAGGAGTCCCAAGCAGTTGGATTTTGTGACATGGCACGTCTGAGAGGGCTGCATCTATAAACACCATAGCCTACCTGCAGTATGCATGATACTGTATGTGCTCCCACCTCAAATAGGTACATCCTCCATGTTGTAGCTCTGCCCCCGGTGGCTATTAAAAGCGGCCACATCTTTGCTACATGGTTACCAACTTGTAAAAAGCCTGGCTGCAATCCTCTCAGCAGTGTGACCTCCTCTAGGGTCTTTTGTGTACTTTGTCTTGTCCCCAACCGCTGTGGACTCCGGCTCCTGACCTCACATTAGACTCTAAAGAGGAAAGGTAACAGCCTGCTAATGCAACAGCTCTGGCCAAATGCTCCGTGTGGGCTAAGTGCACGGAGACTGTCTGCCTCCCTCATGGGTTCACAGCACTTAAGCGCTGCCTTGTAAAGAGAAAACCAACTCTTGTGCTGCTGCGGTGTTTTAAAGCTTAGGCATACCAGCCAGGATACCAAGCTCAAAGAGAACAGGCAAGCTGGAGGACTAGGACTTAGCAGCGAGTCTTTTGACATGAAATAATCTGGGGTCAGCTGTCTTGGCTGCAAGGTAGGGAGCTATTGTTCAAATAGCTTCCTCTAAACAAAGTTGTAAGCAACTTGTTTTACTTTTTTAAGCAGAGGAGGGATGCTCCAAAGTGTCATAGCGCTACAGCGGCATACGCAGACTGGGTAAGGTGTCTACCATAAATGCAACATCTTGGTTCAAATTCGACCTGGATCCTTTCTTGCTTGTTACATCCCGTCTCCCAACTTTTATGTCTCATTTCAACTGTCTTATAAAGCAGAAATGCCATTAAAATAATCTTTAAAAGAGCACTTCCCCAGAAATGCCAGAAGGCTACACGGGCATGAGGCTCCCCAGGGAGACATTTTTGAAAATCTGCTTTTAAAAACTAATTTCTGGTGAGTTTTGTACAGTGACATGTACATACCTTTTCAAGGGAGAAAATGCAGTATACTTCCATGTCTGACCTCTCACCGAGATTAATATGTAATCCAATCTAAAAATTACAGGTAGAAAATTAAATGCAATATGAAATTGAACAACTTTGAAATATCAAACAGGAGCCTGCCAGAGTTTCCATTTCCATTTTTTGAGAAATTTATGAAAAAATGTTTCCACACAAGATAAGAAAGCAACCACTATTAGTATTTCTAGATTATGTCACTCAGTGTTGGTATTCAGTAACTTTCCACAGTAAATTTCCACTCAATAAGAGTAAATGCACTCTTTTTGGCCTTAGTGGTATAAAAAATTAGACAAGTGAAATAGATGGAGGCCGAGGTGTAAAATTGTGTTTCCAGGCCTTAATAGTTGCTTTTCAATGCAGTTTGACATCTCACAATTTTGGCCATTTTTTCCTCTGAAGGAACCCCAGACATTTTATCTGCACAGACTGTATAAGAGAAGAAGGCGAGTATCTAATGATGTTATGGAGAGGATGAAAACATTCATGTGGCCGTATATGCTCACTGCTGATCAATGTAAACTGCTGAAGTGAGGTAAGGCATGTGCACCAAGTTTGGATAGCCTACATATAGTGAAAATACAGTGGTATAAATGTGCTTCAGACTGGTTATAGGCCCCATTTAGCTTATCGCTCATCAGGTGATCAGTGTTCGCAATGCTCTATCTCTATCTCTGTGTTTCAATCTGAAAAGGACACCAAGGACAAAAGGGCAGGGTCAATCCCCCATAAACCCTATGTAGCACTAAGAGTCCCTCTGTAACAATGAAGGTCAACACTAAAATCAACAAAAATCATGCTAAGGTCCTTTCCAAACTGAACCTGAACATGGCTTGAGGAGGATAAAGCTCGGAGTTAGACACATGATGAAAAGCGCCCCTGATTCCTCACAAATCCCCCTGTGTGTCAAGAGTCTGTTTGAAGACAATGCCACCCTACATCTGGGGAACAGGGGGCAGGGCCTGGCACCCAGCAACCAGCACCCATGTTTCTCCAGTCTTCACCATATGTCAGCTGGATTTCTGACATGTCCCTGAAGGCCTCAAAGCACTGCCATGGAGGGGAAGGAGAGATGTGCAGTTCTCAAAACAAATAGAATACATTAATACTGAAACAAAAAGTCTGCTATCTGGCCTGTTTTGAGGGAGAGAGAGAGAGAGAGTGAGAGAGAAACTTGGTCATGCCTTTGTTGAACGTGTGAGACTGAAAATATTGTAATTACAGTATACATGAAAACATGCTGGCATGCTTACTTATTTTGTATTTTCAATTGCAGAGAAGCTAAGTAAAACACAAAAGGCAGCAGTAAGAGCGAAGCAAAAATGACAAACTAGTGGGGAAATTCAAGTTTAAAGTTGCTCCTCATCTTAATACAACAAAATAACAGTGGTTGTGTCTGCAGACTAAAATAAATGAGATCATTTTAAAAATATCTTGAAATAATACTGTTGGTTTTGGTTGATAGCAGGAATATCCATCTACATTGCCTCAAAATGCCGCCCATGTATAATCAATGTGAGCTGAATATCTTGCTTTAGTGCTTGCAAGTGACACTTAATACCAAGTTGGACCCAACAAGTGTCGTGTATTTAGAAGATATTTTGCTATGCCTCTTTCCAGTGTTGAAATAGGTCAAAGCCCACTGTGCTATGCGTGTTGATTTTGTCCCACTTGCCAATCCCTTTCATTTCTGTTGACAAAATTGCCTGTCTCCATCTCCCCAAAAGATTGTACATGTGACCCGGGCCTAGAAATTAGAATAGTGACATCAGCTCCCTTCCTACTATGCAAACCATCCAATAGCAGGATGAAAGCAGAGATAGTTCAGAAACACACATTTTATTTGACACTGAGTTCCTTGCACAAACTTGAATCCGTTGCCATAGGAAACATGAAACATGACTATTGGATTCTGAAAACGTATTAACTGGTTGCTATGGCATCAGTTTTCCCCCATCTTAAGTTGTACATAATGGTGTCAGCAAGGTCGAATACCAGCTCTTTTACTGCTCCTGCTGTACCGTAATAGAAGTTCCCCCAGTGAACACTTGGGGGCAGTAGAGATATGTGTGATTATTCCTCTCATCTATTCGTCCTCCAGCTCTGGTCCTCATACTGCATTCAAGCCAGGCTGGCTGGCAGGCTGCAAGACTAATTATGATTGATTCAGAGATAACAGAATTAATATTGGACTAGCAGTAAAAGTATGAAATGTGAATTCAGTCAAAAGAGAGAAATTTCTTTTTATTCGGCTCCACATTGTCTTCTGCCTCCATAAATCAATTAGCGGGTCAGTGTGAAATGAGGGGGAAAAACAAAGACAGTTTGAAAAGTGAATGTGAATGTGGAAATGTGAATCCAGGCAATTCTCCACTGGCTTATCAGTATATACATGAAATGTGTTTTTAAAGTCAAGATTCAAACCCGCGTCCTCTGTTTGGCAAAACCAAATGTTCTACTTCTGACTCCAGGATCTTTCCTTGAATTATTTCAACAATCGATGGAGCTCAGTCAGGCTTCCTTGTCTCCAAATGTGAAAAAAAAGAGCGATTCTTTTAACTTCGCTCAATACTATCTTCTGTCGCCATAAATTTGCAGTCACGGTGAAGGGCGGAGGGGGGAAGAAAGGTACAATTCAGACAAAAACCTTTGCATTGGCAACTTCTGAAAGAAACAACAAAGACACAAATCCCCAATGAATAATCCTTCTGTTCGTATTCAACAAGACCGATTGGAAATTTAGATTTACAAGGTTACAAGTTCTCAGGCAGGGGCTACATCTGGACCAACCAAACACTTCTTGTATTTACGCTATTGTACAGGCGTTGGATGAGATCATATTCTGCATTGGACTACTACTACTGACCATGTGATTTATTCCACCACCCAATACAGCTCAGGCGGACGCCCCTATCTACAAAATCCTGAGGAAATTCTAGAAGGAATGGTGACCAGCTGAGAAAAGATATGAAAATGTATCTATTGTAGAGAGAGAGAGAGAAAGAGAGAGAGAGAGGAGGCGAATGTTTGTCTCCCCCCAACAAGAATGCATTCATACATTCGAAGGTGAAATAGAGGGCTCGGCATTGTCATATGGTCATTTCACTGATACACTTATCTCATGTTTTTCACTCTCTGCCCTATCTCTGTCTGTATGCCTTATTTACTAGGGCGAACCAGGGAGGTAGGAGTGGTGGATGGGAGGTGTGTATGCGTGTGGAGGAGCCCGGTGTGCATATGATGAATGAGATAGTTAGGAAGCGGTGAATTTATGGCTGTGAATGCAGCCATCCATCCTGGCCCGCAGTCCCTGGCTGTCCTCAAGGGCATCGTACTCCTCCGGGTCCCATCTTAGGTGGTTCACTGGGGATCCCACTCCTGCTGCCGTGTCGACGCCGCCCGGGTCGTCCAGGAACACGTCACCCCACCCCCCACCCCCCTGCTGCACGTTAAACAACAATTAATTAACAGACAATGAACAAAAGCTGTTAATGCACATATAATAACAGGGAGGCCAAGAGGTGCCAGCAAGAGACTGCCTCTATAAATTAAGTCTCTCATTTGTCCGCTATAGATCACCTTGAGCATTACAGCGCATTCTGGCCTTTTATGTGGATGATGTATGCTCCACAGTAAATTAAAGGTTGAGAAGTGCTTACTGTTCTGGGCTTCAATAATTAATGAGCAATAAGTACAATCCCTTTTTATTCAAGGTACAACATGTACAATTAACCTATCGCACAGCACATCACATCACATCATATTGCACCGCACCGGATTGCATCACACTGTATCGCTTCGTATCGCATCGCATCTTATTGCATCGTATCAAATTGAATCAAATCCCGTCGCATCACATCAAATCGCATTGCATCAAATCATATCAATGCTTTGCACTACTTTACATCGCATCATCAACTAGTTTAATCTCCACTCATAAAACTATACTACTGGATCCTAAGGAGATAATTATTTGTGATGTAAAAACAGATGTGGATGAGGTTTCAGGTTTCAGTTCCCTGCATGTCCCGAGCTTCTCCTGGCATCATATACTTATCATGTACATATAGACATTTTCTATGCTGCAGGCTTCCATCTGCCGAGATCCAACTCAGGATTTATTATTCACAGGTGGTGAATCATCCTCTTTAAGCTTGTGTATTCCCTGTATCTAAAAAAACCAATATATATTATGCACTCTGAACATAAGCATGTACTTTACTAAGTTTACAAAAATATCTATCCTAATAAAATACAAACTTCTGCAACCAACAAGGACCAGATATAAGTTTGTGGTTAATAGTTTCAACATTCCTGAAAGTAATTTGGGGTTCCAGGGCCAATATAGAATAAAATCCTTACTGTCCATCCGATCTTATCTCAAATGTCCAAGATAAGAAAAATGCCATTTTGCCACTACAGAGGCAAAGCCTAATTCCACCTTGGTATCCTGTCTTAACTTTGCCATACTACCTTATCTCTACTTTAGGAAATCCTGCTGTAGTCACACTTGTCACTGTATTAGTAGTGTCTTCTGAAATGGCAAAACTAATCAATTTCAATCATTTAGCTGATGCTTTTATCCAGAGAGACATACGTATAGTGAGGCTACAGGTATGAACTTGGTGTCTTGCTCAAGGACACTTTGACAGTTGACATGGCTGTTGATAGATACACGTTGGCCGTTTGAGATACGATTTTGCATTTAGGATGCTTGTGTAATGTGTCTTCTGAACTGCGGTCGATGCCCTCTCAACACCAAAGACTTGACAAGGCAGCGCCCTTTGTAAAATGACGTCAGTTCACAATTACATCATTCTGCCTTCGCGGGCAAAAGCAGCACTTAAATGTTGGAGGGCAATAAAGTCGATGATTGCTTTGACTTTGTTCCTGGTGAGAGTGAAGAACATCAGTGGTCTGAGGGCCCATGTGGCAAGACGTGTGAGCATGCGTGCGCGCGTGTGAGCGCAATTGAAAGGATATTAGTGTTTCTGTATTGTGTGTTTGTATGTAAGTGTGTGTGTGTGTATGTGTTTGTGTGTGTGTGTGAGAGAGAGAGAGAGAGAGAGAGAGAGAGAGAGAGAGAGAGAGGAGAGAGAGAGAGGGAGAGAGAGAGGTAGCAGCTGTAGGAGCCAGGGGCCCCAGGCTGCAGAAGACGTCAGACCCAGCTGGACGCCTCCAGGGGAGGTCAGGGTGTGTTGACAGCTTCCTACGGCAGAAGCGCCTCTGCCTCTTGTCTCCAACTTATGGATGTCTCTGAAGATGGCACACCACATCACATCAGATCTCTCTGTAATTAACAAGTTTCTAGGGTTGGTTGAAGGGCAGATGTGTAGCAGAGACTGTGAAAAGATGTGTCTGCTGGAAGGTGGAAGGTATGTATGTAGGCATGCAGCATCAGTGCATGTAAAAATGCCCTTGATTTATCTATTCGCAAAAGTGTGTGTGTATGTGTGTGTGCATGCGCAGCAGATGTGCCTCTTTACATCCTCTCCATGGATGTCTCATTCATATAAAAATGCCCTTGGCATTTATGCTCGTGAAAGTGATTGGGTGCACATCACTGCTATCCAAAAATCAGTAATATCTGAAACACTCGGCTTCTATCTTCTCCTCTCATGCAAATGGCCATTTTGTACCTTTTATAAGAAACCATTTCATTTTGAGCATCAGCTCACAGTTTTATCCCTCCATTCAATTCCTTTTACTATGAAGACAGTTGGGTAATGCCAAATATCATTACCATTAAAGAGAGCCAGCCTCTCCTGGAATCACTCCATCCTTCTCCTCTCACAAAGAGAACTACCCACCATTAGTGCCACTGGCCCTCATCGTTTATAGCCTTGGAAAACTACCTCCAGGTGCAAAGGTCAGAGGCAGCTGTGATCCAGGCAGGCGTCCTGCGATCTAGGTGCCTTCCTCTTCGCTTGGCAGGCTCCATATTGATTTGATTAGTTGCTAATTAAAACTTGGCAGGCTGGGCCGGGCACAAAGGAGATCGCTCAATTAGTGGGGTGTCAGGGAATCTAATTCTCTCTCTCTCTTTCTCTTCTCTCTCTCTCTCTCTCTCTCTCTCTCTCTCTCTCTCTCTCTCTCCTGCTCTATCGCACATCTCCATTCTATTTAATGAGTATAGAGGATGAGGGAAAAGGGAGGGAGGATAACTCTCTGAGGATAGAGATCGGGCACTCTCAAGGAGCTAAAAGCATCCAGCCCTGTAATCCTTGAGCTAATCTTTGCTTAAAGATGCAGTTTGTAACTTTTAAAGAAGGCACTGCCTGCCAATGGACGTTTGTTTGGGCACGTTGCCTCTAGCATGCCTTGTTGCTAGCTACCTACTCTCCTTCTGGCCAGACAACCAAGTTACACACAAGTTGCTACAGTTTCAGTGATGCGCCTCTGGGAGAAGGAATTATGAGCTTTAAGATCTTTTTCTCCTGTTTGTCTAGACACCAGATTTTCAAGGCGCTGTGGATGGGAAGAGCAGTATTCTATTATGGAGGGGTTTTCATGGAGGAGTTTCATTTATTGATCCTGCTCGATTCATGATGACATGTTAGATATTTTTCTGAGCTTACATCTTGCAAACTACGTCTTTAAGGAAAGATCTCTGCTAGACTAAAAAGCTGCTACTGCAGGTCCTACTGGGGCTCAATGTGATCTTAGCTGAATTCATCCTTTTATGCTACCAAGCTGACTGACTGCCTGCTGTCTTATATCACCGTCTGTCTCTGTCTGCAGCCTACAGAGAGCAGACGACAAAAGGAGACGGTACAAGCCGTAATTCCATTTTTATTGAAGAGGTTTGTTCACGGCAGTCAATCCGGTCAATTAGTATTGAGCTGCGGAGGCTACAGGTGGATATGTTAGCATGTGTAGGCATATCATGTCTGGGTGTACATCAATGCATGGATTGGCTGTGTTATACTAATTTATCCTTTATGTATACATTTTTTAAATATGTATCTTCCGATTTTCTTCATTCTGTAAACGGCATGCAGCCGAATGTAAGATGCAGAGAGGAAGGAACGAGCTGGTGTGGGGGTTGCATGACTGGGACTATTTGTTTATTTCGTTATCAGTTAGCAGCAGGAGTCTTAGCTTTTCTGATTCTCCTTTGCTTCTAGCGACTCTGTGTCTCCATAGTCAGCTCCCACATGGGCCGAGGATACCAGGCTTTTCAATCAGCCCACCACCAGCTAAACGGGGAAGTTATCATTGTCAAAGTGGATTTAGATACAGTATGTGGCTTACATAGTGGCTTGGGCAACCATAAATACACAGGCACAAGCCTATACAGTCCATAGGCACACAAACGTGCAAACATACAATCACTGGCATATAGAAACACCCTTCTAATGTATGTGGACATACACAAGGCACACACACTCATGGGATATGTCCTCTATAGGATGAACACAAAAGCTTGGGGAGATGATGAGGGAGAGAAAGAGTTGGGAAGATGTCATGAGAAAGAGAGAGAGAGAGAGAGAGAGAGAGAGAGAGAGAGAGAGAGAGAGAGAGGGACAGAGAGCAAAGGGTGGATGAATTTTCTAAATCATCCTCCATATCTGCTTTATGTAACGTATGAATTTACTCTTGCTCTCTTTATAAGCCTGTAAGGCTGCAAATGAAGAACACACAACACCTCCCACACACACACACACACACACACACAAACACACACACACACACACACACACACACACACACACGTAACAGCTCTCCTAAATGTCCATAGTGTTAAGCCTGGCTGTCATCATCCTCTGGCTCCTGGCAAACTGGACAGGGCCTGCATTCATTAGTCAACTTCATACTCTTATATAATATTTACAAGCAGCAGTTTATATGGCTGGAGAGACCGGGTCCTTCCACAGGCTCGCAGCGAAGCCTGGCTGGGGCCCTGACTGCAGGAGAGCTGGCTAGCTTTGTACCTGATTGACTGTGGCTTTTATACCAATCCTCCATTTTGCAATACAGCGGCCCAGCCTAATGTCACAGCTTGCCAGTTGTGGGTGCCAATGGCAATCGCTCATAGGCTGGCACTGATTAGCCCTGAATGAGCCTGAATGGCAACCTGGTCTATGTTGTACATAGTAGGCTATTGTCTGGTATCTGGATGCACACGAGGATATCCCCTTGACATGCATGGGTAATGTAGAAGGATTAGTCCTATGATTGAAATAAAGAGAGACTACAGATTATGTAACTGCCATGCCAAATGTAACTGTGTGTGTTGTTGGCCCATCTTCATTACCAGCACTAAATCCATTATAACTATTATTATATTATTATCGCAACTTTTTTGTTTCTTTTTTTCCATGTGCCAAGTAGTTTCTGTGTGTAAATGCCAACTTGCAGCATATCAGTGTGCCTACTGTGTGTAAATGCCAAGGACGATAAAGCGTTTAAATATTGCTTTTTTTTTGGGGAGGGCTTCTCTCACCGCACAGACTCTATAATGACTCTCTGGGTGTTCAGCATCTTACGAGCCAAAAATAAAATCTCTAAGCAAGTCAAGAGTGTGTGTGAGGGAGAAAGTATGTGTGAGAGAGAACAAAAGAACGCATGAGAAGGAGAGAGAGAAAGAGAGAGCGAAAGAGACAGTCTATAGGTGTAATGAAGATAGAAACAGAGAGCCATATACAAAGAGGGAGAAACCTGAAACTGACAAAGAAAGAGAGGTGTGTGTGTGTGTGTGTATGTGTGTGTGTATGTGTGTCAGGTGACAGAGAGGGATGGGGACATGGGCAGGTCCTGGTAATGAAGGGCTGATAAGTCCCTATTTCCTGGGCCTGGGTTAATTGTGCCTACAGATAAAGGGTAATAAATTGTCAGGGGGTAATGGCAGGAGCCTGGGCTGGGCCCTGTTCCACATTCATCATGACCGGCTGGGCCTGCGAGCGCCGAGCGGAGAGGAGAGGAGGAGAGGAGAGGAGAGGAGAGGAGAGGAGAGGACAGGAGAGGAGAGGAGAGGAGAGGAGGCAGGACTGGAAGAGGAGCCAGCTAGGGAGAGAGAAAAGATCTGCAGGGAGTAAAAGGAGAGAGAGAGGGAGACTCACAGGACTGGAAGAGGACACGGTCTGGGTCTGGGATGATGTCAGATATCAAGTGTCTGTCGGGTGCAGTGGGCTGTGGTGCGCTGGAGCGAGGACTACCAGAGGAGCTGGTAATGGAGCTTAACACAGGAACAAGAGGAGGATATGATAAGGACTGGGGGTGTAACAGTTTAGATATGCTGGCATCAAAATATGAATAAAACCTATAGCCTTGATACCACCGATGAAGACCTATAGACTCGTCACTGTTGAGGAGTCAGAATCACTTTGTTGGCCAAGTCAATAAATGTTCAAGAAGTGTCTAGGCGACCATGGTGCGAAACATTTCGACAACTAGCATAATAACACAGCACATACTGGCACAGTGTAAGACTTTATCTACAATGTGTATAATCTACAGACAATATATTATACATATCACTCTAGAAATAAAATACACATTCAGCATCTGATTAAGTTCGGACACACACTTTTCTTTATTTTTACTATTTTTCACATTTTAGAATTATAGTAAAGACATCAAAACTATACAATGAAACAAATGGAATTATGCAGTGATGTGTTAAACAAATCAAAACTATCTTATATTTTAGATTCTTTAAAGAAGCCCTTTGCCTTGATGGAACAGCAAAGGCTTTGGAAAGAAATTCATACATAGGCATCAACTTCACTATTTATATTTGTTTAAGAAACACATTTCAAGCGTTTAAGCATAAGCCTTTAGATTAAAATGGCTTTAAGATAATGAAAAACATAGAACATTCAATCAGGTGTGTCCTAACGTTTGACTGGTAGTGTAGTTTCAGGCAGCATGGTATACAGTATGGTTGCAGCTGTAGAGAAGGATAATAGGTGTCCAGCAAGGCACTGGAACAGCGTACCATGCACCATGAGATAGTCGTACTGATAGTGATATACTGATGTTATATATACAGATATATGGTAAAGATATTCAAAGCAAACAATCACACGTGGCATCAATCAGATTTATTTCTAAACATAAAGAAACAATGAGCGGCGCATGTTTCAGTGAGGCTAGGTGTGCTGGTGTGACAGATCGCTTACTCACACTGAGAGATAGCGGTAGTTTGAGGTTGGTGCGTGGTGCAGCGGTTGAGGAATGATGCATCCCACACATTATACAGCACAGCTGCTCCCACGGAGGATGTTGATGTCCCCACCATGCGATGATGACACTCAGTGCTGGGTGACATATGATGTGTGTACACACAGTAAGCACATAGGCGAGGGCCGTTGTTCCTTTTGACTGCTTTATGTGGGTCACACACGGCGTACTGGGGAACACGGGGGAGAAAGGACGTTATTCACGCAACCCATAAAGTGAAAAAAAAAAAGAAAAAAAAAGAAAATGATGCCCTTGAGATGTGACTTCTGGTCTCACAGGAAATCACCATGCAGAGTTATGTGGTGCACGTCCATGACATTGAAAGCGTGAAAAGAGAGAAAAAGTTTTGCCCCTATGTGTTCTTCTTTTTCTACCAGGCATTCGGTCACATTTTCCCCTCAGACCGTTCGTTTATTTATTTATTTATTTTTTCAGATCTCATTTTGCTAACCTGGAATGTTACAAGAGCGGTTTAACAAGGAGGAGAATGGTGGGTAAAGCGAAAGTGAAGTTGCATTGTAAATTGTGAGCTTTGGATTTTCCTATCATATGGTTTGCGATTCTCCCCCCAAGGGGATGATTCTCGGCGCAAAGAGAAACAGAGAGTGGGGCTTTGAGTTGGAACAATGATGTGATGCTGTAATGACGACTTCACTTTCATCACCCTCGTTGGGGCCTACCTAAAATATGAAGGCCGTGAAAAGTCAGTCGTATAAGAGTTTTTAAAAGATTATTCGTTGAGAAGACAGTGGAAGTAGAGAAGAGAAGAGAAGAGAAGAGAAGATAGAAAAGTCGTAATATAAGAAGAGAAAAAAAAAAGCTAAGCCAGAGGGGAAGAGAATTTCACAGTAGAGAGGAGATGACAGTTGATAGTGAGGGAAGGAAGTGGAGACAAAAGTTATAAAAAAGGAAAGAAAAGAGTGGAGAATCAATGAAGGCTCAAATTCATTTGTTCTCTCTCTCTCTCTCTCTCTCTCTCTCTCTCTCTACCTGGTCGCCCACACCTTCTCTCTGCTCCACCAGTCAGTGTTCACAGCTATAAATCTCGGAGTGACATTTTGGCCAGCGAGTCCCACGTAAACACAGCCGGTGAAATGTCAGCGCGGAAGGCAGACAAGCCTGAATTAGGAAGAGGGAGAGTAGAGGCAGTAATGTCACCACACTTTAACACACCCACCATCAGTCTTCATGACATTTAAGAGATCTATCCCTCTATCCCTCCGCCAGCGCCCCGACTCGCTGGCCACGAACACACTGTACAAAGGAAAAGTTTGGAGAGGAAGAGTGCTGCTTGCGAGGAGGACCTGATGAGTCAGGAGGTTTAATGGTTTGATCTCATCGCAGAGGAAGGACATTGCCTGCACTCCTATATGTGCTTTTATCTTTATATACAAGTCAGCAGCTATCCCAAACACATAACTTCACAGCTGGGCATTAAACATGGGAGGGGGGGTATTCTCTGGAAGGTTAATTCACTCTGTGGAAGTATTTTTATTGTTATTTTTTTACAATCTTGAACGGGTCATGTAAGAACAAATTCTTAGTACAACACTCATGTTGTTTTGTCTTTTGACTAACTCAAGCTAACTCCATTAAACATCCGCAATAAAACAGCGCTGAGGGCAATCTGACCTAGAACATTTGCTGCTTTGAATAACACTGCGTATAGCTGGGACAACTGTTGGGACGGTGTAGTAAGACTGTGTGGATGTTGCAGTCGTAACCATCAGAAACGAAATAATTTATCACAAAATAATAAAGAAAAACGTAACCACTTGAGATTCCGTCATCCACCTGTCTCTCTCCTCTTCTGACTTTCTTTCTTCAACCTATCTCGTCGTCGCTGTGCGGCGGTTGTATTGATTTCCGGATGAATAATTGAGAAAGTCTGCTTAACTGCCCTTTTCAAATCTCCCTGGCCTCTCCTCTGATTCACTTCACCTCCCTCCTCCTCTGCTTTCTACTCTTCTCTCCTCTTCCAACCCTCTCCTCTTCTCCTCCTTTCCTCTCTTTGCTGATACCAGTCTTGTGCATCTCTCCTCCTCCTCCTCCTCCTCTCTTCTCCTCTCTCCTCTCCTCTCCTCTCCTCCTCTCTCCTCTCCTCTCCTCTCCTCTCCTCTCCTCTCTCCTCTCCTCTCCTCTCCTCTCCTCTCCTCTCTGTGTGCTGATGTGGATCCTATTCTGTGAAGGGTTGTTCAGGAGGGAATGGGTTGTTCGCATGGCTGGCCAGCCAGCCTCCGCGTATCATCCGTCAGCAAGACACGCTGTTGTTTTAGAGTTCTGCTGGGAGCTGTCTCCTTGTCTCTGTCTCTTTCTCACCCCCCACCCTCCCACCCCCCCCCCCCCCCCCCCCCCCCCAACTGAATTGCCTGCAATGTCGCTCCTTCCCTGTCTCTCTCTCTTCGTCTACATGACTCCCTCTCAGTCTCCCCAGCTTGCCCTACACCCCCTCCCCCCACCCCACCCACCTCTTATTTCCACTGTACAACTTTACTCAAACACACACAGCTGATCAGCATTTTAAAATCTGCCTCAGGCTCTATGCTCTAAGTGAATCAATGGCTGTATTAGTCTGGGCCTGGATAATGCAAATGTGTTAATTCAACAGAGAAAGGCTAAGGTAATGGGCTGGGGAAAATATGCATCTGCTTTTGCTTCAGGACAAACCCTGTTTACAAAAACCTTTCCTTGTCTATTGTCTGTACAAGTATTTAAGTGTAATAGACAGCAACATTTTTTCAGGTGTATTGATTTTTTTTTTTTTTCACTAGGTGATATTATGTTGTATTGTGTTTTGTATTGTATTGTCCACAGTATAATGTGCTGCAGCTTCTTCAACTTCTCCCTTGAAAAATGGATTTCTGCTGTCAATAGAACTTATTCCCACTGTGGTCATTTTGAAGTCACACTCAGGATGTGGGAATTGGACAAACATTTATCATTTTTGCAGATTCCCCACTGACACATCTGTTAGAAACAAATGGATCTCAAGAATCTGGAGGGATATAGGTTCACATTTTAAGGGAGTATATTTAGTAGCTATATTTGCCCACTATAGCTATAGCTACCAGCTAACTAGCCGCTAAGCTAAGTTAGGTCTGTCTGAAGTCATCACTTAGGTGTTGGAGTAATGCTAGTTTTATATGACAATTTTTATGACAATCTTTTTCCCACCCTGAGTGTGACATAAGCTCAAATGGCCACCGTGGGAATAACGTCTATGGGACAAACCTGTTACAAATACATTTACAACTTGTTACAAATACAGTTTCCTCATAAATATAAATATAACAGGTTATATAAATACAGTCCAGCATAATATTACATCGTTCCTGACTTATATCTGTTCCCTGTGTAAATTAATATTCCACTGAGGTAAATCCTGTTCCTGTCTAGGTCAGAGGTGGAGACAGACAGCTAGTGGCGGACTCCACTTTTTATTATGGGAATATATTGTAACTTGCACAGTACAAATGATAAATCTGTTGTTTCCTGCATCTGCTAGCCACTGGTATACAGTGGTGCACTACAGCACAGCACAGCACAGACAGAGCAGTTACTGTGAGTCTTCTCACCCTGGTTAATGATCCCTGGACTGGGAAACGTAACTCTTTGCAGTCCCTCTGGCTTTCACCACTCCTGGTGACAGAAGATCAATGTGAAAGGTAACTTATTTCCTTGGGTATTAGTGTTGAAGTTTTGGATGGCACAAGCTGCCCTCCCTGGCCCCCATAGACTATTGTGATGATGCATGTGCGTATGTGGTTCAACTTTTCCTCACAGAGATTGTAGTGCTTCACAGTGAACACATTAAGCTGACTGCACCGGGCTTGTATGGGCTACACATGGCCGACTCTGCTATAGGATACTTCTCCCTGGGTGAAGGATGGGGAGGCAGGGGGAACTAACTTACCAATGATTTGTTTCCATGGTTTTTTCCATTGGTCTTCATGGTTTGTGTTCAGACACAGAGGGGTATAGAATCTGGACAGCATTGAATCAGCTACCATGATAACAACTGACAGCTGGGGTTGTATTTCTTCAAAGAAAATGGGAAATTAGTCCCACGTTCATAGACTTTCTCCATATTTTCTAGAGTTCATGTCTGCTAGACGTAGACTCTCAGGATGTTTTCCAACCTTCTCCATGCATATATTCATGTCTGCTGTGTGTGAACTCGTACTATTCCCAGCTAAGTTCTCCTGTCCGCGGCCACGTTTGTCTGCGAGAGTAAAAACCCCGGCTCTTCCAGGCCGCTGACACTCACACACCTTGTACCAGCAGGTGTAAGCGGAGAGTCGACGGATGCTTTCCCCATGGCTCACCGATTAATGTGCCCAGTGGCCTTGGCCCACTTCTCGCTCTTAATGTTCCTGGTGTTGTTATCCAGCCGATCAGTGATGTTTTCAGACACCTCCTCATGTAACACCAGCACCAACCTGTCACCCCTCACTGCTACTCCCACAGCGTCTAGCACCCAGCCTTGCTACATCTCCTGCTCTCTCTCTCTGTCTCTCTCTCTGTCTCTCTCTCTCTCTCTCTCTCTCTGTCTGTGAGCTGTTACTGAAATATTTAGCACCCACACCGGCTCACAAGCATGTTCTCCCTTTCTTCTGCCTGGCTTGAAATATATTGGCTTGGCAGTAAAAGTCACAGCTGGACTCGTACGGTGTGGAGGAGGTTGCAAACCGATTTGACTCTTAGAGATGTTTTTCTCTGACTTGATCAATGGATGTGCAGGGGAAGTCTGCTACACTCCCTGGGTGTTGCAGGAGCATGCTGTGGGGGGTAGAGGGATTGGAAAGGTGTAGCAGGGCAGAGCTTTAAGTTTCAACTGGCCCTGAAAGATGATGCCATTATTCTATCCATTGGAAAGCAGATAGGAGAGATAAGTGTCATTATTGGCCAGCTGGTGATCGAGATCTAGCCATTTCCATTTCATTTGAATATCTTAGTGGATAATGATAGTGGCTTCTAAGGGTAACTGGTTTCAGCTCGATTCTCATCTCCACATGAGTGTCTCACTGCCCCAGTGTAGATTTTAAAGTCACAAGGAAACAGAATTTTGATTGTGTTGAATATTACGGGGAGGGACTGTTCAAAAGTGGGCGGGTCGGACCATAACAGCCATGGAAAGAGAAAGGCAGTGAAGCGCATTGCATACTTAGTGCAGTTGATGAAGCAGTCCACTTTGTGCGTAATGTGGAGCTGTCACAAATTCTTCAAGGTGATTAACTTCCAGCCAACAGGATGACTCTCTACGGAGATTTGCACTTCACAAGAGTGTGGAGTCAATTTAGTGGTCAGAGCGGGGCGATTATTTTACGTGAGCCAGCTTGAAAATGCAGCTCTGGGTGTGTCGAGGTACATACAGAGCACAAATCAAGCTCATCTATCTATGCTTGGTATGTCTGTGTGTATTTGGTAGGGGAGCTCTGCCAATAACTGTTATGTAATTTGAGTGAGCTAAAGGAATACGTTATGCATGATTTTAATTGGTCAGTCCTGTGGAGGCAAGAGGAGGCAAGGTAAATACAGAAAACACAACATCAGAAGAAAAACAAAAGTAGAATATGTGCTAGGTTTGGTTAAAAAAAGCAATTGGTTATCCAAATAAGGAAAGACAGCAAAAATGAGCCAGCTTTGAGCTGGTGAGCCGACTGCTGCTAGTGGCCAGATGGACACTGGAGTGCTTGACACTTGACCTGGCTGGTCGCTGGTAGCTAACTCTAAACACAAAATGGCTTTCAAAGGCTTGACATCTAGCAGAGCAAAAGTCTTTGCTAGAGGCAAAATAATATTGCATCATTGGAAACAAAATGTCTGTTGTGTCTCCAGCCTGCCAGTTAGTTAGCTAGTTAGTTGTGGAAGTAGGTTTAGGTTCATCCTCCCATATTTGTTGGGCTGCTTAACATTAAATGCATAAAAACTATTTCCCTCCACATGAAACATCTATATATTTTTAACTTGAGATATTGTTTGCCTTACTTGAAACTGCGGTTGCCTCATTGTAAATCTGTAGAACCAAACCCAAACTGACTTTACAGAATTATAAGGTTGTTTGGGCCCTCTTAAAAACCCAATTTCTAATTGTCGTATGATTTTGATATTTTGCATTCAAAGCACCAGGAGGACACACACCTTGTTGATCTATAAAGAGATTTCACCACATAGCAGTTTTACCCGCTGGGATGCCAAAACTTTGATGCTCAGTATCTCTGAACTGCACTCAGATAGAGTCTTGTAATCTCAAGATCACAATATTTCTAAGATGTGAGGTGAAATCATTTGCTTCTTAAAATAGGTTAAGCTTGAAGTTAAAATCCCATACCTAGCAAACAGCAAAAGTGGTGTTAGAGCTAGTGAAATAGTTAGAGGCACAAACTTTGATTAAATATAACATATATTTTTGGATTGGATTTAATCCGTTTTCTTACACAGTAAAGAAGCTGATGAAGAGTGATGAGTACATACTGTATATCATATGCAGCCCTTTAAGTTTATTTTATATTCATTGATGACTGTCTCTCACTGTTTATCTTTTGTACAACCTGAACAAGTGAGAGGAGAAGAGGCAAAGAGAGATAAAAATAAGAGGCAAGAGAGGACTTCAGAAGGGGAAGAGTGAGGTGAGAGACAGTAACAGATAACCTGCTACAAAATATCACTGCTGCTCAAAGTGTTTATTAAGCTGCTTAATTTAGACCTGTGTATATTCATGTCAAAGTGAACCAGATTGATGCATTTTGCTGTTGCAAAATTTTGCAGACTCCCCTACTGTGTTTTTTTAATGCATTGCAAATTGGGCTGAACCCCAAATGCTTTAAAATCCTAACAACGCCCCTGACCTCAAATGTGGGAAAGTAATCTGAAAGTAACAGAAAGTAATCAGAATACATTGCTGAATTTGGTTACAGTTTTGATGAGGTAACTAGTATGTGTACAGGAATACATTTTTAAAGTAACCTACCCTGTCTGCATTATGGTGTGGAGAGTTAACTGACAAGGTGAAAAAGTAATTTTCATTTCATTCTGACTTTAACATATTCAGTGGTATATGCTTTCTTTATACTCCCCATGTGCTGGATGCCTCTGCTGCAGTGGTGAGACAGATGCCTATTCACGCTGTGTTACTACCAAATCTCTCCTTTTCAGAGGCGATAATGAATCGAGCCGCTTATGTGTCAGCGAGCTAAGGTTAAAAGCTGAAAATTATGTGTTTATCTGCCATTAATCCATGTCATTTCCTTAACATCGGCGGGATAGCTTTCAGTGTCAAACCGTCGTAATACGGCCTGCTGTGGATGAAAACCGTAGTACGGTAATAATATGGTAGGGTTTTTTTTTTCAGATCTAACACTCTTGACTAACACACACACACACGTACACACACCCACACATGCATTTTCATTTGCACACTATGTTTCTCTTTCTCTCACTCAGTCACTCATTCACTCACTTAGAAAACACATGCACACACACACACACACATCACATACACACACACACTCGAAGACTAGGCACACATCATAGCATCCCAGGACTAATTAGGACGCCTGTCCCAAGTCTTATGGGACAGGAGTTGGGATCTGTTGGCCCTGTAGTGTTCCTTTGATCTCGGCCTGTCAAAGACTCGACAGTGCTGCCTTGTGTGAGGGAGCCTCTGGGGGATTGCACATAATGTACACACACACACACACACACACACACACACACACACACACACACTTTCTCTTTTACACGCATACACAGAAGAGTGAAACAAAAAAGGAGATTTGTTCCACTCACCATCTAGTGACAGGGCTAGTCTCTGGGTTTGGGTGAGAATCTGTTTGTAAATGACGGAAGATCGCTTTAAGACTGCCCTAGCAACCAGTTGTTTACATTGTGATGTCAGCGGAAGAATGCGAGTTGCAGAGATAGCAGGAAGTAAGATGGCTGCGTTACTTACTTTTACTTCCATCCCTGTTTCCTGTTGACGGTTTATAAAGTGTTATCAGAGTTTAATTACCGAGTAAGTTTCCCTTTCTTGACACTGTATTCTTAGCCGTGTACTGTTTACATTCTGGCCAATTGTACCGCTGATATTTTACGTTGTTGTAGCTTTCAATTCATGTGCAAGTATTACAAAACCTTGAAGTGTATGTCTTTGTTTATTTTGTAGCGTCATTGAAAGTAATGCTGCTTCTAATTAACTGATGTCAGCTATTCTACACATGACAGTCAAACAGCAGTAAATTACCATATCAGTGTCTGTGAATTTAAGTTTAATACATACTCTTTTGTCTAACAAATGTATATGTTAGGGATTAAAGTGTGTTAATTGTACTTATATAGTTACTAAAACTGGATATTAAGTCATACAGTTTACTTAGAGCATATTGTATTTCACTGTGCTCAGTAAAGTGCCTTTAAAGCAACAATTTATTACTCTTGTGAAACTATAAAAATAAGCATTTGTCCTTTGTTTTGCATTTTTCATTTATAGTTTTCACGGTGCTCATCAAGGTGTTCGAAGAGACAATACAATTAAAGCACCCGTCAGAGACTCTAGGGCAGCTACACTGTTAGAGGACAATTGTTGAAGCTAATTTAGTGGAAAACATATGGGAACAACTAGATGTACCCACAGTTAACAATTTGACTCCCTCAGTTTGACTAAGGAAAATACTTAAGGGATGAAGTGATGGTTAGAGTCTTAAATGATTTCCAACTGTGAGCCACACCATATAGAGCCATGCGACTATAGGGCCAGCTCTAGAATGTTTAGTTCAATAGAAATAGAAGAAGAAATCCCTTATTCTTTTATTATTATTTTTTTGTTGATAAAAGGCAGTTTTAAGTCTCAAATAACTTGCATTCTTTGTAAGCATTGAAGTATAAAGGTCCTCTATTTTAAGTTATAATTGATTATGGAAGTTGAAAAGTAAAACTTTTTATGAATGTCCCTAAAATGTATAAGATAAATTAAACTAATGAAACTTTAATGATCCCTGTGGGTAAATGCAAATATATTACCATATTAAATGCATTATATTTCCAAATTAAATGGATTGGGGCTTTCATATCCGTGAAGCTACCTGTATTTACCAAGTAGCAAGAGAGTAATGGAGTAAGGATTTACTGGATTTATTGAAAGATGCATGAATAGACCTGCTGGTTTGTTAAATGCATAGCATGACAACTTGTATATTATTGCTGTAGCACTGAGTTCATAAAAAGCTGTTTTTCCATAGAGTTTTATTTCCAAAAAGCAGTCAGAGAAAAGTAAAACAGGCCAATCAAGTAAAACAAAATAAATCCCCCAAAAGGGAAGAAAATAAAAGCTAATAAAGACAGAAGGCATGATATATACAACAGCAGACATCTTTTTGGTGTTACAGTACCATTGAATCACTTGACAGACTCATGGCATTCTTCACATAAGGTAAAAAGTCAAAACAAATGACGAAATAAGGATTTCTTTTGATGGACAGAGAAGGATCTAAAAGTCAGCTAAGGCACAGAGCCTCCCCGGAAAACAACAGGGGAAACATCAGTTCAGAGAAATTTGTGCAACAGTTGCTCAACAATACATTCCAGCAAGAACAACAACAATCTGGCATGAGATTTTCTCTGAGAGGCAAATAGGACACGCTTGTTGTCACATCTGTCCAAAACACTGAAACAGGTTATGTACTTGGATCAATAAACACCATTATTTCACTCTTTGTGCCCAATTATTGACACTTCAAAAACTCTTAATAATTCAATGTCATAATCATTTTATCACATCTGTATTTATATGTACAATACCTTTTAAACATTTTTTCAATACAAAATACCTATGTACATTTTCTTCATCGTTAATCATTTGTTACAAAATAGGACTGTCACATTGAGTTACATTTATTTAATTCACCTTTTTCCCAAATTATCATTGAACTTACAGAATAATACGTATTGTGTAATTGTTCTTGAGCATGGTGGCACTATAAGTTAAAAGATGGAGTACACCGCTGGGCGACAGAAGCCAGCCAATGAACAACGAAACTGTCCTTTATAACCCAACCCCAAAAACAGTTAAGATTTGAGAGAGAGGAAGTGATACCAGTTAGGATAGACACATCCGACAGAGAGGCAAGGTGAACTTGACATTAATGAACAGTAATGACTCTTGATTAGCCTTTGCAAAAACACTCACTTAGCTCATGTGGCGGCTAAATAATGTTGACAATCACAGATTGAACTCTTAATTGGCTTCAGATGAGACTGATTTAAACTAAAGCAAATGTCTGACCGTACCTCTTGTTCAGGGTGCAGTGTGGGACAGTGCTTCCCATGACGTCATATAGGGATTAAGTTGTTTGAAACGCTGATAGATTGTCTTGATGGCAGCAAAAGGTACTTCAAATGTAGACACAGTTGAAAAGGTGCCTTGGACCCGATCTAATAAATTACGCATTTGCAATCCAGATACAATATAATATTCACTTGAAATTGTACATTATTGTCACAGCATGAAAATCACTACCATTCACTACCAGTCTGAAACTGACAAGAACCATAAAACACCAAAATGCACAGTTTCTCTCTTGATCCAGACGTTGTCCAATGTGTTCTTCGTGAGGAGTGTTTTTGTTCACCTTCTCTGTTTGGTGAGGTTGTTAGGTAGCTGACCTCTGACCTCGGAGGTCAGGGCGGCTTCCTCTTGTGATGCACTTGGCAAACAGCCATGTAGGAAACCAAGACAAGAAGATCTATTCAGACAGGACAACACTGACTAACACACAGGTGCGGGCCGTAAAAAGGTACAGTATAAGTTTGGGGCGTTGGCCTTTGTAAATAAAGGCAGCTTTCTTTACAAAAAAATATTTATCATGCTGCCAAGGCAGCGTGGTAGTTATTTAGTCACTGACTAAAAATATTTGTATTTATATAAACTTATAAATAAATAGCGACTCATGGACTCACTCCCCCCATTCACACAATTTTGAGACTTCTTGTATATTTACGTGCAACATAAAGTGTCATTAAAACAACTGGAAAAAAAAAGAAGAAAAAGATGAAATTGAAAACAAGGAATGAGAACTGTAAGGTCAGCTTGAGATAATTCTGTTTCAAGTTTGAGGCAGGTTGGTAAGAGACCAAGATGGACGAAACAAGTCTTTCTTTATCCTCTGCCTGTCACAACGTCTTGGTTTGTTTCATCAAAGAAAAGTACAGCATGTTAAATCTAGAAATATTAATCTACAATAACCATAAATGAAGCATTTATGAATTTAGAACACTAAAATGTCTACATTAAATTTCTATTATAATCCAAATAGTTTCAATTATTCAGAAAAGGCCTCTATATTTGCAGACAAATCCATATTTACTAAAAGTGACTGGGCAGATGGTTGGCCCAGACACACCACTTCCACATCCTGATCAGGCACTGACTGAATGTCTGAAGTTGTGCTGTTTTTACTGATTTACTCTACTGATTTACAAAGTTAGAGCACTGAGACAATACTGAGTAGTGAGGCTCAGGGTTTTGAAGTCATTGCCTTAAACAATGCTAGAATTACTACTTTTGTTTAAAATTCTTCATCTACACTGGGAACTTTGCTTTTACTGGTGCTGCATTTGAGTCGTATCAAAATAATAATGTTCTCAACTGTTTGGGTGTATCCGACCGCTCAGATATTGTCTTGTTGTTTATGCTGACATAAACCTTAAGAGGCACATCAATTAAATCAGTACCAGGCTACCTCCTTATACGTAGGTCTTATAGCTAAGGCCTTTTGGAGCAGAACTTGGTCCACTACCAGTGTCGAAAATCCTATTCCACACTCACATGACCGCTGTGCCCCGCGCGGGGCACGGAAAGCCGACTTCATAATTACTCTCTCATTCAGCAGCAAACTAAATGCTCGAAATTGCAATGTTTGATCACAGTAAAACTCAGCCATGAGATGAAAATAAATACATTGAGAAACTGAAATTGCAAAGCCAGCATAATCCCCTAAAAAGAGGAACCCCGCGGGAGGGTCTCAAAACCATTCTGCTAGTTTCCTTTACAGACAATTAAAAAAAATCCACTTTCCTTTTGTTTCCCCTCTTCTCCCGTGATAGAGGAGGAACGCTGTCCCCCCCCCCCACCTGCAACAAACCCCAGAAATAAATAAAATCAATAGAGAATCTCCTGTGCCGTGGCCTCCTGTCCAGCTGGAGGCCCCGCTGCTACCTGATGCGTCCGTCGGCACGCGGCGCTCCCAGCTGGGACTTGGGGTCTGGGCTCAGGGAGCTCCAGGGGGTCTTGGGGCAGGCCTGCATGACGGGGCAGGCGGTAGGGCCCACGGCGCAGACGTCGGCCGCCTCCCACAGCTCGCCCACCAGGCTGTCTAGCCAGCGCTCCAGCTCAGCGCCTGTCAGGGCAGCATTCCTCTTGGCCTGCTCCACATAGCCCAGGCTCACAGGGATGTTGAGCACCGGGTTCAGGCCGTGGAAACTCTGCTCCATGTAGCTGTTCTTCGCTGGCCCATTGTGGAGCTTCAGAGTATCCTCTGGAGAACGGTGGGAGGAAAGAGAGAGAGAACAGAGGAGGGGGAGAGAGATGAAGTGGGGTAAACAGTGGTCAGAGAGAGAGTGGGGGATTGTAGAAGGAGAAAAAGATAGAAGGGGAGGGAAGAGAATGTGAGAGAGAGGGGAAGGGAGAGACATGGTCAGATATCAAAGCGTTTTCTTTTGGATCCACAAAGGTGAAACGTGATTTGGTTTAATATCATCCGAAAAGCTTAAACTGGTTACTAATTTGCTCGGATTGATTTTCACGATTGGGCTTTTTAAATCCCATCCTTTGATGTGATATGGCAAGTCACTGCAATACTAACTTCTTAGAAATGATCACAAATACTCAAACGCCCTCATTCTTTCTTCCCATGAAAGTCGAGCTCTGCGATAAAGGCACAAAATGAAGATGCAACTTCTCCTTCAGACACCATCCTGAGCTCCAGTGAAGTTGTAAATTCCTCAGCGGGACTCGCACCGGGGCGCGAGCGATCCCTTGTGAGCGTGGCTCTGGAACATGACTGCTCTCCGCCTTGGCCTCTCACCCAGATGTTAGCAGACATCAGCACTTTTCATGGGCTAGTGGCAAAAGATGGAGTCAGACACTGGGTGCTCTGCCAGGCCAGGGGATGCCCGGCCGATGCCAGCTAGCCTTTGGTAGCAGTGTGTGCAAGTGTGTGTGATTGTGTGTAGTTGTGTGTATGTGAATGAATTTCTGAATGTGTGCAGTTGTGTATATGTATGAATGTGTGTTTTAATGTGAGAATGTGTGTAGTTATGTTTATATGTGAGTGTGTGTACAGTTATGTGTATGTGTATGGATGTGTGTGTGTCTGCTGCTGCCAATGCGGGTGAAAGGCCACATCATAAAGTTTTACTGGTGCTGCATGTAGGAGGGGAACCGGGTGCCAGTCATGGCAGTAAATTATAGGCGGGTGGATGGAACAGCTAGGACCAAAGCACACATTGTACACACACACACACACACACAGCAAGCCAAGGATACATACACAAGACATTACATAATGACTATAGACTGCAGTCAAACCCAAGGGGAGGCTGACAACACTATAGTAGTATTATGCATTCTTACATTGTAACATTGTATGGATATGATATGGTCTGACCATACTTCATGTCAGCCTGGTACAATACTTCTTCTGCTCTGCATTTGTTATGAAGTGTGTTAACTTCAACACACAGAGTGGGTTGGAAATGTAAATGAAGTGATATTACCAATCTCACCACTGAGCTACAAGATATCATGGATGAAAACAGTGCAGGAAAAAAAAATGTAGTTCTCGTTCACATCCTCCCCAAGTACAAAGTGTTGGGGTGAGACACAATTAAATGATGCGCCATGCAACTATCTCCACCCATCAATAGGGATTTATAACTTACAGCAAAGCAAACAAACAAAAACACTCATAAACCAATGATGAATATTTTACTCTCACGCTTATACAATAGATCCACCACAATCCCACTGAGGCCCAGGGTGAAGAGAAAAGCTGTAACTTTATTTGTTGTTTCTCTTCATAATTAAAATGGCTCAGTGAGATTATTAAACGGAGCAAGGCGTGATTATGCCGAAGCTAGCTTTCCAACTCTCATGTGACTTTCAGAGCAAACTGACTGCTTATGGACTAGAACAATGGAGTCTTGCCCCTTATCCATGCTGGCTGATTGATTTAATTGTGTCATTGTTTTTGGAGGGCTAAATGCGCTGTTGTTTAACACTCTGTTTAGTATGTATGAGCAGCGCGCCGGGTTATTAGGGGTGACTTGATGACAAACAACCAGGGCCTGCAGAGGCCCAGCGGCTTGATTAGAAAGGGCATCATTGCAAATACAGGCTGTGTCTGTGTCTGTGTGCTTGTGCGAGTACGAACACCTAAAATGGCAATCATTATTTCACAGAGCAATGTTCTTCTGATTGGCTCAATGGCAAAATGAAACTGTGTTCGTGTGTCTATTTTTATGTTTCTGTGCATACATGTGTTGGACTCTCTACACAACTGCAAATAAGAGAAAAAGTAATATTAACATATAATTCATATCAGTCATATTGTCAAACATAACCAGTATGCATTGATGAGCCCATTGTTTTCAGCATACATCAGACTGAACTGTAAAAAATGTAGGTGGACAGTTGCTGTGATTCAAAGTTAAGATAAGCCTGTCCAAAATGGATTTAATACTAATACCGGTATTGGTAACATTGTAGCAGCTTCGGACCAGTCTTTGGTTTTAAAGGCTCTTTGGGCAGTAGCAGAAATAGGGAGGGGTTTCTCCAAAATATGATATTTGGCATTTAGTTCCTTTTTGACGTACGATATCTGCTCTTGAGGATGAGCGCAGTAGTGCAAAAAGTCTAGCAAGGCTATTTCTATTAATAAAAACACAATCAATACTACTTTTCTGTGTTATGATCGACTAAAACAAGTGGGCTGTAGTTACAAATAAGCCAATTTCCTTGGGTCATGACAATAGGAATGAAGAAGCTATTTGAAGCTCGTTCTCACCTTGTCGGATGGGCTGGTGCTTACTGTAGGCCAGCGGGGCGATGAGGAAGCGCATCTCTGCCACAGGGCTCCAGTGGTGCAGGATGCGGACGCTCCACACGCCGGGCCTCAGCGGCTGGTTGAGCGGCGGCCGGTAGTGGGTGAACTCGGCACTGGCATCGATCAGGATATCATAGGTGGCTGCGATGACGTTGGTGGGATCGATCCACACGACTGTGACCGTGACGTTGGGCCCCTTGTTCCACTTCTGCATGCCCACCGTCTCATCCATGGGTCCCATCAGGCCGCCGAAGTTTCGGAACATACGCTCTTTGGCATCCCACTCGGTACCGATCTGACAGCGGGGAGAGGGAGATAACATAAGAGAGGCGAGGGGGTAAAAAGACAGAGAGTAGAGAGAAACGGGAAGGAGAGAAAATAGACAGGAAGGAAAGAGTGAGTGACAGAATGAGGTAAGAAGAGAGACAGGGAGAGACAGAATAACAGCTAAAAGCACAGAGAAAGTGAGAGCAGGCTACATAATTCACCCCTGCTATATAATGTACAGTACATATAAATAAGTAACATGCTCCATGCATGCATCACCATCTGACCCAATTGACTGAGAGGCAATAAGGTAATTCACATCTGCACTGTATCATCATGGGAAATAATACTCAGCATGCATTTGTCATTGCAGAAGCTCACCAAACAACAGCACAATCCAGCCTAAACCACTACAGTGCAGAGTTCTATAATGTTATATACTGACAAGCCTTACTGTTTCGGTCCTGCACATTTAAAACAATTTGTCCACAGTTCCTTGTATGACATCCCCTATGTCTGAGTATATATTTAATATGGAATATGAGAAGCAGGCTGAGGAAGGCATAGTATGAGAAAACCCAAGCTATATTCCCTTGGGACAGAGATCAAATACATTGCCTGCTGCTCTGAACACATATAACAGAGAGAGAGAGAGGGATTGAGAGAGAGAGAGAGAGAGAGAGAGAGGGAGAGAGAGAGAAAGAGAGAGAGAGATGAACACCCACCAAGATCCAGTCTATGAATGACATTTGTCCTTAAATAGAGACTACATTGTAGAAGATTACCACCTGACAACAGCAAAAAATCCAAAACAGAGGAAGACATTGACTAAAAAAGGACGAACACAGCGACCGCAGCCTTTCCATAGAAAAAGGGAGTCTATAGGGAGGAAGGGAAGGAAACCTCCCAGCCCAGTTAGGAAAGGAAATGTCTACAGTGCTCAACATGGAGAGATGGAGACAGCTGCATTTTCTCCTACACTGACAAATACACAGATGTGTGAGCAGATTGTAGCCCAAAATGTAGTGAGAAATACTATGAATTTGAAAAAAACAGTGTCAAAAATAGTGCCAAAATTAAAATATCTCTTTGGTGCATACCTCCCCTGGCTGCAAAATGTGTGTCTACCTGCCAAACGCTGAAGGACAGCCAGTGGAACAATGAGCCAAGTTAACATTATTATGTCCTATATAAGCTTACATAATTACCATTTAGTATACACGTGTTGGCTTGTTTGTTTGTTTGTTTGATCTAAATTGAGATGTACTGATGATATGTTCTGCACTTGTGCTTTCACACTGTAAGAATGATCTTATCGTCTTGAATTTAAATGAAATGAATTAAAAGAGGAAGAGAGAGACAGAGAGAGAGAGAGAGAGAGAGAGAGACAGACAGAGTGAATTAATCACAGAGAGCAGGAAGGGTATGTAAGTACAGCTAATTGCCTTTAATGTCTTCATTGTGGTCAAGACTGTAACTGAAGAGGTGTGATGTGTGTGTTGGAAAGGGGAGGGCAGAGGTTACAATATTGTGTGGTATGCAAAATGAGAGAGATGGGGAGATCAGGATTGATGGAAGAGACAGGAAGATAGACCACACATCCATACCCACACCCACCCACACACACACACACACACACACACACACACACACACACACACACACAAATACAGACACAGTGAAAGAGGTCTGTCCGGGGTGTTAGCAGAAATGTGAGAAGGATGGCGGCTTTAGGAAGTGCTCATCCTTACAATGCTAGCTGATTAACACAGCCTCACCCTGCCGGACGATCAATGGCTGCCTGGAACTGACTCTATATTACACCCTGTGAGAAATGAGCCTGCAATGTATAAATAGACACTCCTCACGTAAATGAGAGAGAGAGAGAGAGAGAGAGAGAGAGAGAGAGAGAGAGAGAGAGAGAGAGAGAGAGAGAGAGAGAGAGAGAGAGAGAGAGAGAGAGAGAGAGAGAGAGAGCCTTGCCCATCTATAAAAGATACCTCACTTTCATCTCAATTATTGGACTGACCTCTGCCATTTCTGCCCAATGGACCTTGGTTCTTTCTCTTTCAATCCTCAACAGCCTATACTAATCAACTCTCTTCTCTGGCACCTCTGTAGTTCATTACCTTATTCAAGGCTGACTCATTGGCACACAGTACATCCACAATTGATTGGCAGCAGTCTCATTGTAAGCTTCAGAAAGAAATGAAAGGAGTATTGACAGAGGAATTTCACTGTAATCCACTGGGAAAGAGACTCTAGACAGCCAACCAAAGTACGAGCTGCAAGAGGGAAATTCTGACGGTGTTCAGAGTCTCTAGACCCTGGAGACTTGCTTCTGGTATTTGCCCGTAGTTTATTCGGCACCAAGCATAAACTAAGCACAACATAAATTATGCACCAGTCAAAGTTCCCCCTTTCAAGGTTCAGTATAACAGTGTGCAGGAGCAGCCTTTTCAGGCCAGGTGTACGGGCATGCTTCCCTGTTCAGTCCACAGGCTTCTCTCCCTGCACTGACTCACACACACACACACACACACACACACACACACACACACGTATACACACACAGGTTAATTAGCTGCACATGCACCTTGTTGACCGGCTGGACCGCTCCTGGCTCTCTCTGCCTCACAACCAATGCTCAATACCCACCTTGTTTGTTACAGAGATAAAGAGTGGAAGAAGGCAATCCCTGTCTGAGATAAGGATAGGATAGATGCTATGTTAACTTGTTGAATATTTAGGCTGAGAGCTTGGGGTCTGGATCCTGTTGTCCATATGCGCATACACATACACAACATGGTTTCCACATTAGCTGACAACAGTGATACAATTTAAAAGTTTTTTTAAACATTTTAACTATGGCTTCACAATTATTTTAAGCATTACAATAAAAAATGAATGAATATTACAATCATTTTGAACTCTGTGACTGAGGTTTCAGTTTTTTTGGTGATGAAATTCAAGTTACATCTGCAGATGATAGAGGAAGCCAACAGTAGCAAGAAATGCTTGCTTGCAACATGGAAGTGGGTCAAATGGGGATTAACTTCTGGCCCATTTCAGCTTCAGCCTATGGCTTACGATGACCTCCACACACTCAACCTGTCCCTTACTGCTTCCACCCAATCATCTTGTGGCTTAAGACCACTACTCCATCAAGCCTTAAGACCTCTCACCAAGTCTGAGGCTTATGACCTTCCTTCCCTTATAGCTCCACTTAGGCCAAGATGCTGTTTGTGGAACTAACGCTGATCTGGCAACCTCACCATGACCTCAACTCCCATTTAAAGTACTACTGTATGCCTTTTCCCTTTTTCATCTGACCTGGCAACCCAAGCTGTTTAAGCTGGTTACTCATACTTTGCATTGACTTGAACCAATTAGCCACATTTTCCATTCATAATCAACCAATTACTAACAACCGCAATTGATTTCAGTAGATTCTACCCTCATTTATCCTCTGCTGTTGACTTGACAACCCTAAGGAGAAACTCCCACTGTCTCACCAACAGTGAGAACATCTGCTAATGACTCGTACATTATAACTTTTACTCATATTATTCTTCCTCCACATATGCCTCATCACTTATGACTGTTACCCAAATTAATTATTTTATCCTGACTTACAGCACCGCTCGATTCCCTACTTTAAAACCTAACTTTATGGGAAACATAAAACCCCTTCTCATCTTCCAATCTAGCTTTACTCTATTTCCTACTGCTGACCTTGCGACCCTGCAAACCCTCTCCCCACGTTACCAGCTCGCAGGCGCCCAGAGTCCGACGCCTCCATAAAACAAGACAGGTCAATTTGATCAGGCAGTGGAGCGGACAGTCCCAGTCTACATCTGGCCCTGTTTAAAACCATGGGGCTTGAAGGCCCCCAGGGCTCCGTTCAGAGGCTTATTAGTGGCGCTTTTTGTGGGGGTAATCAAACACAGGTGTTCAACGCAGCACCACAGGACTCCCCTGGGGCGCCGTTTACACTACTGAGTGACTATGGGTAAGATGGATGGATGCTTGCTAATAAAGATACACTGTGGAGCGATGGATGAAGGAAGGCGTCAGGGTGGAGAGTAGAGAGCGACAGAGAGAGAAAGAGAGACATTTCATGGGAAAGGGGTGGAGAGACCATGTTGTAAAGGTGCATGCTGGGTGTCACATGATGCATCGAAACAGACAGATACTGCTACAACTAGGACGACTGGTAACCCTGTCTGTCTGTGGTCTGCCACGTACCTGACATGTGCTTAATCATGCAGGACTTTAAGGAAAAGGTGTATAGGTGCAAACCAATATTCAAAAAAGAATAAGTTAAAAAAATGAGATGAGGCATAGACTGAATCACACAGATCATTGAGTCTTGTCTACAAAGACCTGTTTGTGTACATATAACTGTGTGTATATCTTCTACCACAATATGTATGTGTATATACTGTGTGTGTATATACTGTACATATGTTGGATAATTTAAGAGACAATGTCAAGTCTGACTTGAAGTGAAATACTTAAACTGTGCAGTCTGTAAGTAGTCCTACACTAAATCATGCTGCAAAGAGGTCTATAAAGCTCGCTGGGAGGCGGTACAGAAGAGGGGAGAAAAGAAAGACATATTGTATCTGTCTTCCTTTATATCTAAAGGAGGAGAGGGGAGGAACACATTGTTAAGACTTTCCATACAGTTTATCTAGCTCCCAAACTCCAGCGTATAGCTTTAGTATAATAGGTCATATCTGCTAAGCAGACTAAAAGCAGATAGCTGCTGCTGCTGTGCTGTCTTATTCAGCCTATCTCTGCTCTCATTCTGATTGACAGACGGGCGGACAGACTGACTGACTGACTGCCAGTCACTGTACAGTACCACAGAGTGACTGTATTCTGAGCCTGAGCATCCAGATAAAAGTCGTAACTCCCATCGCTTCTCTGTCACTCACTGTTTCATAGGCAAGACAGACAAACGGAGCACAGAGAGAGAGAGAGCTGGCAACTGTGGGTCTGGATCCCCTTGACAGTAGAGTTCACTCTGAGACTGCTTGTCCAAAAATTCAAAGGGTCAAGGTGTTTAAAGGTCAGATTACAGATGCTGTGAGTTTGATCCACAGACACTAACAGAACAAAACAAATCCATTCACATATTGATGACATTTCAATAGCTTCCCTGCTTCCTACAAAGCCATGCATGATAAACCCAAGAAAAAGGTCAATTTATATTCACTCAGTTAATTTTGTCCCTTTTTAAAAGACGCTCTGTGGCTGTCACACCTCAGCCAAGCTGCTGTATCCTAAACAGGCGTTGTGGTAAACAGAAACACAGATTAACATAACAAGACAATCAAGAGAAGCATTCCAGTGTGAAGGTGAGAAGACGTTCTATTAGGAAACAACAAATAAGCAGCACATGAAGCGCTCATCCCTATAAACTCTGATGAATTCAATCAATTTACATTTTACAAGGCCATTATAGGCACCCGTTTAATTGCCATGGAGTTGCGCTGTTATGACTCTTGGCAAGGTCACCATGGCAATGAGCTGTATATCTCACCTCTAATTATATGCTGTAGAGCAGTTTTTTGTGATGCTTATGGTTTAAATGGAGCTCACTCATTGATGTGAATGGCTGACTGACTGTTTGGTGACTCATGCCAAGTGGGTGACTTTAATGGCAATGTAAATGAAAAATAAATGCTATGTGACACATGGAAATGCGCTGACTCACCTCAGCAAACTGCAGCCGGCTGAAGGTGCTGCTGGGAGGGGTGGTTATCTTGAAGTTCTTCTTGGGTGCCACCCAGGTCTCCAGGGTCTCCAGCTTGCTGGTTGCCAGGTTAGTGGCATGGTGCTTGACCAGGTAGCCTTGGAACTGGTCCGACTGGAAGTAGAGATGGACCGACACCGGGTGGCCCATGGGGAAATACCTGGCAACCCGCAGAGCATTGAGAGAGAGAATCCATTAGCAAACCTGATACCTACTGACCTACCTACTGTGCCGTTTTTAAAGGCCAACTGTGTAAGAGGAGAGGAATATCTAGATTAATCTGGATACGGATTGGATGGGACCGGCCTTGGAAATGCTAATGTGGCTTGAAGCTAATGCATGCTCGAAGTGAAGGTTAGCGCGTTGTCAATGCGCTCCATGATTGTGTGACAAGGTGGACATTAATTCAATGACCTTTAATACAACTGGTAGTTTCGGCGAAGCAGTCCAATTGGTCAAAGACATGTCCCGACCACGCTGATAATTCACATAAAGCGTGGCTTGTTGGTTGCTATGCCAAGTCTTGTGGTAAGTGGGGACCCAGTTAGCCATCTTGTTTTCTCCTGTTTTTATTCTTATGCGTGTATATTATTGAAAGAAAATAGGTGCATTAGTGAACATTAGTGTTGGACATTCTATAAAAGCCATAATACTTTTGAGAACATTCTTCACTGTGATTCTGGGTACTTTAGTATTGCAGACGGTACTCGTACTGACTGCGTCACTGTCCTATCCGTAATCACGGTAAAGAACACTCTGCTTTTATCTATATCATTGCTGTAATGAAAGATGCACTGATTGGTTTGATGTGCTTTGGCTCTGAAGGGGAAGCGATCGGTAGACAAGACACAAGAAAGCCCAGACCACAGCGGTCTGCTAGCTAAATTACCGAATAGTCATAGGCTGTATTGGCAGTAGATTAGGGTTAGTCAGAGCTCTGAACACACACACACACACACACACACACAAACACACATACACACACAAAATCTGTTGAACAAAGTTGAACTGGGTCACCCAGTCAGCTGAAGCCGAGCGAAGGTCTTGCCCCCCTGATCAGTCTGTTGTTTGTTTGTGTGCTGCTTCATACGTGGCAGAGGACCGGCCCTCGGGGCAGGCAGCCCAAGTGACTTCTGGGAAAATAAACAGGGGCCATGGTGGGCACTGCTGGGGAACGCGCCACAGCTGCTCTCTCCACACGTCCTCTCTCCTTCTCTCTCAGTTTACTCATCTTTCCTCTTTTCTGCTTCCTTCACTTCTCTTTTCTTCCCCTTCTACTCCCCATTTTACATATGCAAAGATGCACACGCGCAGGCACGCACACACACACACACACACACACACACACACACACACACACACACACACACACAGACACACACCCCTTCCTTTCCTACTCCCCGGTGCCCATGGCCTCATCAGTATTCCACTTGAGGACCAGGAGTCAACCCGTCCCGGTAAATGCTACCCTGACAAGCAGAACAGCAAATATTTACACCCACAAGGATAGCACTCCACACTCCCTCCTCTCCTCTCCTGCTCCCTCTTTCTGTATCTTTCTCCCTTTCTCCTCTTCTCTATTTTCCCACCTGCCTTTTTCCTCTTTTTTTCCCCCTCCTCTCCTCTCGTCCCCTCTTCTCTCATTCTTTCCCCCTGCTTCCAGTCCTCCTCCCTTGGCCCTCGTTCTCCCCTGCCCCGTCTTTCCCAGAAGAGACGGGGCTGCCAGTGTAAGAGGCAGAGGGTTGGGTCTGGGGCTTAGCCGGCACAGAAGCTCCTTTCAGGCCTTTACTCCACTCTCTCTCCAACCCAGTCACAGCAGGCTGCTAAAAGACTCCAATCCCTCTCTCTTCTCTTTCCCCTCTCTCTCTCTCGTCTCACACCAAGACTGCCGCAACCATCTGTCGGAGGCACATTTGAATTCTATATGCATGCAAATAATGTGGGCACACACACGCACATGAGGGTACGCATGACTCTTAATGGACTCAACAGCACCAACAGGAATAATACAACGTACAGTACACACACACACACACACACACACACACACACACACACCATTTGCCTGCTCTGTGACCCTGTGGCCTCCCAGCTGTCTGACACTGGGATTACACATATGTGTGAAAGAAAGAGGTTTGCTTGTTTCCCCAAAGTAAATGCTTTTTCTCACATGCTCATTATCTGGCAATTACGGAGATTTGTCGACCCTCTCTCTTTCTTACACACACATACACACACACACACACACACACACACACACATACACACACACACAACCCGCGTTTCCCTTGCTCTTGCTCTCTTTTTTAACAGATGGAGGGTATGAGTAGAAACATCTGTAACCGATAGATGGAGTGGTTTTGAGGTTGGACAGATGGAAACATGCTTCCTCTCTCCATTCAGCTTTACCCACAGGGCTTTGCAGAACACCCACAATGCAGCTGGGGGGAGCGCTGGCACCGGACACTCCGGACGCCATACTGGAGCCCTGCATACGTGGAGCAGTGACATACACTGCTCCACGTACACACTACACAATACACTACAACAACAGCAAGTAACCGTAGATGATGCTGTTTCCATACATGTGGTATCAGTAATTACCTGATGACTTTTGACGTGCAAACCTTCTTGAATAGAATAACTCTCGACTGATTGAGACTCAGCCATAAATACAGCCAATCATGCTGGTCCTAAATGTAATAGTAAAGCAACTGTGTCGCTATACTTTATTGATTCCAGAGACGTTCAGCCTCTGTTGCCAGACTGTTGATCCTTTTTCCACCATGCCATATAGATTGTTATCCAGTCCAGTCATGGCTTTGCTCGTTATCTTGATTTTTGGCGTTACTGTAATTATTTTGTTTGTGTGTTTCTTTTTTCTTTTATTTTGAGGTGAAGTGCTTTTTCAAGACACTTGGGTTTTTTTTTTATCTCACCTGCACACATCAGTAATTTGCACCTCTTATTTGTGTGTTTTTAATCAGCATATTTTATCACTGTTAATCACTTTGCTTTTACGTTTTAGCACTGCAAATAAAGTCAAATTAAACAGTTAGCCAGGATTCCTACGCCAGATGCTACTGCAGGCATATGTTGTTGTAACCCTTACTCAAGTACATCAAGCTGAATAATATGTTCCATTTCATCATTAAATATGGACGCAGAGAAGACTGAATGTGTGGTTTTCCTTTTTCATCTTAACCACATACAGTATGTTAGCAGCACTTTGGAAATCATACAATCCCACTAATAATACATTGGCCTCGAGGGACAGCTTCCAACGCTTTGACCTATATAGCCTCATCACCTCAGGGCTTAATTGACAGAAATGTCATATCGTCTTACAGAACAGACCGCATTACCCAGAGTTCCCAGCTGCTCATTGGAACTATCCATTGTTCCTAATGATGCATCGTTCTGACATGTGATGCCAGACATAGACACTGTGTGAGCAGAGATACAAAAGGTTTTATATAGGTTGCGGCTTCTCATGCTAACCTGGGTGTGTCTGGCTTATGAGAACGAAGACATGTCTGTGTGAATGAATTGCACCCGTTTGTGGATGTGGGTGCAGGTGTGTGATGATGGTATGATGCTTGTGTGTATTTGTGTGTGTGTGTATTCATCCTGTGTTTACAAAACTAACCTGCAGCTATTATCCTGTGGGTCTCCCTGCAGCGAGGCAGCAGCCCGGGCCAGGCCCAGCCGTGAGAAGGAGTGGTAGTGTGTGAGCTGTGTGTCCGACAGGCTGGCCACGCCATCTGCCTCATCGTACATGTTCTCCCAGTAGGCCTGGAGGGCCGTGGTCCCCTGGGGAAACGGTCCAAACAGGTAGGCATCCAACTGGTTCACTATCTCCTGGTTCACGCTGGCTTCGAACTTCCTGGCGAAGAAGGTGGGCCGCGCTGTTTGCTGTAGAGGGAGAGAGGTAATAGGAGGACAAAGAAGGGAGGGATGAGATGAAGGGAAGCAAAGGAGAGAAGGTTAAGAAGTGGTGGCATGCCAGGAAGACAAGAATGAAGGAAGATGCATGTGGAAGTGATGTGTGTGGGCAGAGGAAAGAGAAAGAGAGAGAGAGAGAGAGAGAGAGAGAGAGAGAGAGAGAGAGATGTAAAACAGCTCTGTATGCATTTGTGAATGACTATTAAATCAAAAATGCTCTCTCCTCAGCCTTTCTCTTCCGCTCTCTTGCAGAACAAATGGTTTGCATGTATTAAGTCTAGGGCCCTGTATGTGGTCCCCATCAGCCAGTCACCCATAAAGCCAATGGGAAAACTCAGCGCAGACTACTATGATGTCTGAATCAACAAAGGGAAATTACTCTACTTGCTTCCTCCCTCTTTCCACAAGAGACAGAGCCGGGAAAAACACAAGTTTTCTGAGTTGAATACTTTAAAAACAACTCAGCCAAGACAACCTCTGGGGACGCAGTCAAGGTTTGTGATTAAGATTTCAGATGCAGGGTAGGGTGTCAGAGGAGGAACAGGGGAGGTCTAGGAGAAATTGGGGAGAAAATAAATTATGTAGCAAGAGAGGTCTTTTAAAAAAGTAAATCACGTTGCAATGCGACTACTGATGAAAGGATTTTAGGTGGGTCACTGAGGGAGAAATGCCTAAACAACGGGTGCCAGAGATGCAACTCATTCTGGTCATCTGTGTCAGATGGCTTCAGCACAGAGATTAAAGTCAATGTTGATGGCCAAAGGTTCTTGACTAAAGGAGAAAAATGAGCCTTGTTACATATCTTTGGAAGCACAAAATGATACTTCAAAGGTATTTTCAACAACAGCTAATTAGCATTTGTAAATATAGCTGTGCTGACAAAAGGGTAATGGATGGATTGATGTAAATGTGTATAAAGAGCATATTATCTATCCATCCATTCATTTCTCCTTCTCTCTTCATCTCTCTCAACACTTCTTGGTCTTTATTTGTCACAGTCTGGCCTCCTTGCCTCTTTCTCACCCTCTCTCTCTGTCCCACACTGGTGCTTGTGTGGTTGATGGTGCATCATGAAATCTGCCGCCTCCACAACTTGGCATACACACAAAGACGTCTTTTCAGTCCCAGACACACAACTATTTACTGTTAGTTACCCATGTACTGAGCACCTCCATGCTACCTACTGCAAAAAGGAGGGCTAATCAAGCTTTGGCCCGTTTCTGGGTGCTCAGCCTTTTCTCATGCCGGGGCAGCGACTGGGGGAAGTCGGCGTGGCTTCACATTGTACCAGACGATTTGTTAATCCTCCACTCTCAGCTACAGTTCATCAAGGGAGACATAAAGGTGGGAGTTTTTACTGTGAGAGCTGTGGTTGTTTACACCGGGACATTGTCAGATGTTGTTCGTTCTGACATGTCCTTAGTGCAGTAGTCTGAAAGCACCAACCTGCCACAGCCTGCCTTTCCAGCAGACTTCCCAAATGGACCTCCTTCCAAACAATAATGCACTAAAACCAAAGACACATAACCCCGCTTTCTCCACATACCACCCCTCTCCTTCACAAAAGACGCCTCACCTCTCCCTTGATAAGTGCACTTCAAGATCACAAAGCACTATGTAGGAAACTAGACACTTATACCTTGAATTATTCTTCTCAGCTGCAATGAATCCAAGTGAACCTTACTTTACAACGTGCTGCCTATCTTTCCCCTACTCAGAGGTTCAAAGGGAAACTCAGATAGCGTGCTCTATGGGATATTAAGTCCTATTAATACCAAGGTCTGGCTGGCTTCTGGAAGGGCTGCTTTGTTCCCAGGATTGGACTTCGCTGTTACCAGGGTGCCAACCAGACCCTGCGGCAGTGCCAAGGACCTGCGGTAATGTGTTGGCGCTAGGCTGCCAGAGACTGAGGCGAGACAGAAGGCAGACAGGTCTGGCGAGAGAGGGGAGGACTGTGGTCTGCGCTACGGCTTTGAATTGTATGTGAGGAGCAAGAGGGACAAAGAGAGTGAGAGACAGCACTAAAAGAATACGACTTGAGGTGATATTTAACTGTGGCAGAACATTTCCACTTTTTAGAGCTCTTTTCACTTTTTTTTAGGATCTCATTAAAAGTCAAACTGCAGTACTGACTTTTCTGGGGTCCCGGAGTCACTGCCACTCATTCACTTTCATTTCGGAAACATAGGCCCTCTTCCCCCAAAGAAGACCTAATTAGTATTATTTTCTTTTGGTCCAGGGTCACACTAATCGAGACCTAATTCTGCACATATTGATTTTGAAAGCTGGGGAAAAAGGCTGAATGCTGGTGCGGAGAGGACAGATCCTGAGGCTAGTGAATTTTGGAGGTTGACCGGTCCTGATTTCCCACTGGAAACTGAGGAGTTCATGCTGAAAAGACGTCCTCCCAAAGCAAAATACTGTTTACTCATACTCATACATTTTTGTGTATGTGTATCTGCCTGTCTCTCATTCACAACTGTTTGCCTTTCTTTACATTTGCTAGTTTGTATGTGTCTAATCCTTCTTCAGCTTCTACCTTACCTTTCTGCCTAGTGGTTGGAGAGACCGCTCTTTAACTGGAGCCCTTGGGTTCAGCCTGCCCTGCTGAAATGTCCCGGAGCAAGACACTGAATCCCTACCAGGTCCAGCAGCTCTGTTCTCTGGCTGGTCATGGAGGGGAGGCGGGCAAAAAGAGAGTTTCTCCACATTAAAGTATTACTTACCTGGAAGCGGTGGAAGTCAGCAGGCTTGAAGTCATTGGGGGAGCATCCGCACCAGTCAACGATGTGCTTGTACTGGCACTTGCAGCCCAGCTTACGGTTCCAGTTGGTGATGCGCAGGTTGTTGTCCACCATGCTCTCACAGTGGGCGCTGTTCTCCAGCACCGTGTGGAAGAAAGACTGGGAATGGAAAGAGAGAGAGAAAGATGAAATTTGAAAATTGTATAGCTTTTATTACTTACAGCATCCAATTCACAAAAGGAAACAGAGCAGCAGCAGAGAACGGAGATTCCCAGCAGCTCATGAAAAGCATCCAATTTCTCCACATAGATCATTTAATTTAATCTAATCCTTATATACAGTCAGAAAAGTAGTCTTTATTCTTTTACATCTTGCCCTCATTTTATGATTTTATGTCCGCCTACAAGTTTTTTTTTCTGTACATCTTGTACAGTGATGAAAAGGGAACATTGCATTCTATTTCTATAAGTGATACAGAGTGTTTACCTGGCAGTCAGCACAGAATAGAACACTTGTTTGTGTCAAGGTGGTGTCTGTGTGTGTGTGTGTGTGTGTGTGTGTGTTACCTCGGCAGGCAGCAGTGTGTAGGCGTAGAAGCGCTTCATGCTGGTGACCAGATCATCCTTTGAGTTGATGACATATTCCACGAACATGCGGTTGAGCAGGAACCAGTCGGACCCACCGTCCACAGAAATGCCTTCTGGGATTTTACGGTCGCCCAACCTCCACATGTGGGTGTCGCACTCGTAGAACAGGCGGTCCAGACCCTGCTTGCGGATAAACCTAGTGAACACACACACACACACACACAAGGATATGGTTATACAATACAAAATACATTGTTTTCGTTATTGTGTAGACTACAGCAGCTGACTAAATGGTGTCTGTGGTTTTACAGATTTACCAGTTTCAAATGAAAAAAGTATCATATTAAGATAGAAAATTGCAACAAACGTTGTAATACCAAACATGAATTTCCATTGCATTATAGTGCAACATGTCTCCTGTCCTTGCCCCTAAATAACTGGACAAATCTACAGTTCACACTTGTCACTACACACTTTTATCAGCAGAAAGATGGAGTGACACCCTCCATGCATAATGGATGGTGTTACTCCTGTGACTGTATCAAGTGTGAGTTGGTAGGAGTCAAGTTCAGGTCAACCAGGTCAGTCAGTTCCCTGCGTTCTGTGACAGGTGACACAGACTGACGACGTGTTGACCTTGTGCCACACACACACACACACACACACACACACACACACACACACACGCACACACACACACACACACACACACACATTTAAAATTTCTACTGTTCTAATTGTTTGACATTTTTGGAATCTCCTTGTTCTTGGAATACATGCTCATGCATTTTTTATGTTTTATGAATGTAAAGGGCGCTATAATTTAAATTTATTTCAGCCATTCAAACACACGCAAAGGGCAAGTGTGGATTGCCAAGATTACTCTTATTAATATAAAGTTCAGTTAGGACTAGGCAGCTCTGTCTAGCAAATTCTTGAAGACAAACTCAATCACCCTTTCCCTTCTTCTCGTGTGCCTCCACAAAAGTCACTTTGGCCACAGCTCTTGATTTACGCTAAGTCATGCAAGAGGTAGGGTGTTTTTGCCTGCAGTGTGGGGTGATGATTGGTTTGCCACCGGGGTGTGACAGGGCAGAAAGCGGACTGCGGCGGGGAGGCAGTAGGTGCGGCAGAGAAGGGCGGGCTGGCAACAACCTCACCAACAAGGTTAATTAATGAAGCCACAGATGGGAGGTAATTGGATTATGACTCAGTGACCGCTTTGTGCTGGCAGGAGTATGTGAGTGCACATACATGTTAGGTGTGTGTGTGTGTGTGTGTGTGTGAGAGAGAGAGAGAGAGAGAGAGAGAGAGAGACAGAGAGAGGGAGAGTGGGACATTGAAAACTGCATGTGAGAGTGTGTGTGTGCATGCATTTAAGTGTGTGTGCGTTCATGTGTAAGTGTATGTGTGTGTGTGTGCGTGTGTGTGTGCATCTCACCTGGCGTTGTCCCTGCCATGGGACTTGATGAAGTTCATGTCTCTGTATTTGGACAGGAAGGCCACCAGCTGGTTATTGGTCCTGAAACAAAAAGGCACAAATCATCAGCATCAGACAATCATGAAGCAAGCAAAATATTATTTACTTTTGACAAAATAAATTGACTGGGGAAATGCAAGGTACAACCTCACTTTCCACCATTTTCTAGAAATATAACCATTATTTTGCTTTATACCTGTAATGTGAGTTTGACATGAAAATTGCACATATGAATCTACCTGTTACTTGTAATGAAAAGCTCACTTGAGTCACCTACACATCAATTAAAGACCTCCGCTGCTCTCAATGTCAGTCACTCACTCCCCTCAAGCCGTTAAAACTATTCAGCATTATACAAAAGATTGCGCTATCCTTGATTGTGATGAATGACTTCATGCTGGTATTACATTGTAGAGCAGTCTACTCCCTCATACACGGGCCAGACAGGCTAAAAGCTTTGCTCTGCAGGCTATGCCCCAGTCAATGGCTCTAACATTTCATCTGTGGTGGAGCTTGTGTCTGGCTTTCATGATGGCTCGGTTTCCCTTTCTAAAAGAGCAGCGAGGCCCTGGTAAAAGGCTAGAGGATCAGTGGGGGAGGGAGGAACGCATATTAATGTCATTTTCTCTTGAAGGAGCAATTTCACAGCCTGGGGGGCTTATCTTAGGAGGTCCTCAGCCATAAAGCCCAACTGATGATATGCTCTATAGACACATGCAATCCCTCTGTCTCTCTCTCTCTTTCACTCACACACACACACACACGCACGCACGCACGCACACACACACACACACACAAATCCTGGTGTATGTACAGTGTATGTGCTTGTATGCAAATTCACAATATACATGCATACAGACACGCAAATGCTTGTATATATACAGACACATACACATATACAGACATAAATGCTTGTGTACACATAAACAGATACACCCACCCACCCACACACACACACACACAAGCGCGCGCACACAAACAGCGGGGGGAATTCATGTCAAGCTCCAGATTTGCCACCTGAGCGGTCACCCCATCCAGTGGGTCTAGTTTGCTTACCGTCAGCCCTGCGGCTGCCCTCTCTGTCACTCTGTCTCTGTCGGCAATGGTATTCACACACACACACACACACACACGCACACACACACACACACACACACACACGCACACATTAACACACACACACACACACACACACACACACACACATACTAGTCTGAGTTTCAACACCACCTGCAACCCAAAAACGTGCACCCTTTCAATATCATAGCCAATTACACTTCAAAATTGTGCCCTTGTTTCACTTTGATGCTCTTAATGTTAAATTCATAACATGCCCTTTTTACAACAACGACTTTTAATATGCCATTCCAGAGGGAAATAGTTGAATGCCATGGCTGACAGGTTATGAATGCACACCATACTGCTCAAACAGATGAGAGATGGATCAGCCTCATGCATTCATCATCTGTGTCCTGGAAAAACCTCCAAAAAGTTCCATAGTTTAAGTAATTAAAAAAAAAAAAGTTTCTCATTGACTGTTATGATTTTGTTTTGAATTTTACAGTTACATTTTCAAAAAAAATTTCACACATAGGGGACAATATCAGCTGTCACTTACAGAATAAAACCAAAATAAATCACAAATTGGAGATGCGATGTGTTTCCAAGACCAAGACATAGATAACATACTTTCTGGTGAGGGTGAAAGAGTTTAGAAGATATGACGCCTGCAGCTAATCATTGTCTCTCCAAGCTTGGACTCCTTAAAAGCAGCTGTAAAGTCTATGAAAGGGGCTTTAAAGAAAAAGAGGTAGAGGCAAGAAAACAGTGTAGATAAAAGCTGGGAAAGAGGGCTCTACTCTCTGACAAAGCAAGCGTGTAACTCATCCCCTGGCCCTCTGGACACACACACACACACACACACACACACACACACTGTCCCTCTCCCTCCCAGCCATCTACACACACCCTCCTCCCATTTCCACCCCCTACACACACACACACAAGCTAGCCCCCCGGACACACAGCCCCCCTGCTGGTGTGAGGGGCTCTGGGTTTGCCTTTGAGAGTCATCCATGCGGCAGGACAGACATTATCAGGGAATTAGAGGGGAAATAATGCTTGTCTCCAGCCCCACTGATAACAACAGCTATAGCCGGGCCAGAGCCGGGCAGGGCAGCCCCCCGCATTCCTGCCTGCACCACTGGAGTCGGGTCCCAGAGGAAAGAAAGGTGCCATTTGGACCAGGTCTGTAACCAAAAGATATTAACGATACTCACTGAAAGCTAAATTACTGTAAAGAAAGGGTGATGTAGGTTCAACAATAAGTGTTATTGTTGGGCCGTTTTGTCTGGATTAATGTAGTAGGGTGACTAGAATTTATAGGTTATGGCTTATAGATGTGTAATTCATTGAAGAGGGAAGTGGAAAAACAATACACAGTTTTGCAGTCTGGCAAGGGTGAGGCATCTGGTTGCTCTGAGATGTTACTCTGCGCTGTAGTATGCTGCAAGGACCTCCATGTGAACTTTAATTTACTGTAAATGCATTAAATGAAAGTCCATTAAGAGATCAGAGAGGAGTGTCTGCTACAAAACAGCGCCCGAGCTGATTGGATTTCAGTTTCTTGCTTAAGGACACTCCAGCAGGGCGGATGCTTACTGTCACAGGGGCTTGAACCGAGGCCTAAAGGACGGTCCCCCTAATCACACAATGCCACCCTGCTGCCCAAATAACCACGTTTGCAAGTTCAACTCAGTAAATATGCAGTGCACAAACTCGGTCAAATCCAAGCTGTGGTTACAAATGCACTTGCTAAGCAAAGATACAAGAGTGGGATTTACATATTTCCATATTGCACGGATCCAAAACATGCAGTTCCCTCTCGTTCCCCTTCCCTAACTGCTTATTCTCGCTCCCTCGCTTCTCCCTGTTGTTTCTGCCTCTCGGCTCCCTCTTTCGCTCCATCAATCGTTTCGTTTCCCAACAGATGGGGCTTTAAAACCTCCACTGTCAGCCCTTTTTCTCAACAACATCACCCACATGCAAATGAGGAGGCGAGAGACGGGAGGAGAACAGTGTCTCGGCACACACACTCGCAAACACCTTTAATCATACGCTGACAGACAGACAGACAAACAGGCGGGCCGACAGCCGCAGAGACAGAAAGACAGGAGGATAAATATGCACACATGTACAAAGACAGGTGGTGAGAAAAGACTGAACTATGCAGACGGCAAAACATAAACGCAAGACACGCACGCACACACAGGTGCAAATACACATACACACTGACACACACACACACACACACACACAGATACACAGAAATACACAAAGACACACACACAGACACAGACAGCATGTTAGCAGCTTTCATCGATGTGGTGAAAACAGCACAACAAGACTGAACATGTCTATGGACGACACACACATGGGGTTGTAAAACACAAGTCCATCTATGGCTTTGCCCTTCCATCTTGGCTCCAGCTGTGGAGGCACCAGATCCAGTTTCCTGTTACCCAGTGGCCATTACAGCTTGTCTAAATTCAACTGGTGGACATCTGGCTGCATAGAAGAGATAACTCTCTCCTTAATAGGGGGATTTTAATTGGCTGCTGCAGAGCTACATCAAAAACCCAGCAGACCCTTTATTCCCAGAAGGACTACAAACTCACATAAAAAAACTACAAGTCATGACATTTTTCTTCCAATAGACTATTTCCATGACTTCATGTCCATTTCCACCTAGACTTTGTGGCTTTTAATTACCTTTTACAGGCTCTTAAAAGGGATGTTTTGGAGTGGAGAGATGACTTTTGGACTGTACAGAACACAACAGGCCTGGAAAGTCAATAGGTATTGACCCTGGGCAATTAAGTTGTAATCAGTTCACCATGTAACCTATTCAATTGAGTGCAAAGCAAGGAAACGGGGACTTGGAAGAGAAGGTGTGAATGAATAGGGCTTGAGAAAAGCAGAGGTTCTACTTCATCGATCTGTTTGGTTTGGAGTGACTCTTTATTTAAAGCTCACAGTCAACCGCAGGGGGCCACACTAATGCATATTGAATTTCCTCCCTATTGGCTGAAGTAGTCTACCATTGTTTATCCTAAGGTAAAATATGTGGTGGACGGCATCTGCCCTCTTCAAGAGAATACAATGTCCAACACACAGACACGTCACCTAAGTTGGAAGCTCCCAAACTTCTGCACCTCATCACCTTATAGGATATTTCTCCCTTCATGTGCTCTTGTGAACCAACCCATTCAAAGTCACCTGACTGCCTCCACTATGCTTTGAGGTCCTCCTCTGTTACCTGATGGGGTAATCGGCAGCACTGAGGTTGATGAAGAAGTCCCAGCTCCAGTCTCTCATGGCCAGCAGGTCAGCCATGCTGCGGAGGTACATGGTTAGCAGGCTGGCACCGCCCCAGATGGTGGCCATGCGCCAGGAGGTCACCCTCACATTGACATACTGGTCAGCCAGGGCCTGAACCTGCCTGTGCAGGTAGTTGGAGCGCTGGAAAGATTGATCATAGATGAACAAATATTCTTTCTGACATCAAGATTTTTTTAATAGAATTTTACATAATGTCATTGAAATACAGAAATTCCATAAATAAAACAGGATTTTGAAGGGCTTGACTGGTTTCACATTAAATACATCATGTCTGTAGGCTCTATGTGGCTTACCTGGTCAACGTGTATGTAGTAGTAGTGGGAGGTGTGGTAGATGGCTTTGAAGAGGCGTTGAAACTGGCGAGAGGCTCGTCCATGGACCACCAGGACAAAAGCTATTCTGACTGGTTTTGATGGAAAGCTCTCTGCTGAGTCTTCCTCCCACTGGACGTTGGCATTGGCTTTACCTAGACAGGCATAAAGACATCAGGATCTATGTTTACTTACTCATAAAAGTGAATATAAAAGTTGTATTTACTATATTTCATTCAAACAACATATTGTCATTGTCAATATTATCATAAATATGGTTTGGATATGTTGTTTGATTACAAACCCACATCTGTTATTTGAGCAATAAGCCTGTGGCTGACAAGAGGCGTTGTTGGGCTCATAATGATGCGGTGAAACTCTTAGAGGAAGAACAAATCAATAAATCTTATATTTTTAATTGGAAATAGTTAGATAATAATTATAATTAAATGTTATTCTTCAACCAAGCACTGAAGTTCTTGAGAAATAGCTAAATAAAATGGTTGCTAAGCAACACATAGTATCAGTTTGAGTGGTGATTAGCATATTAATAATAACCAATTAACTTACGATGGCTTTGAATGTGACTGTGCCAATCAGAACTGAGGAGCTATCTGTTTTTACCAGTCAAGATGAGCTTCTGGTGTTGTCAAAAAATGTTATGAGATTTGGGTAATGTCACACACAGTGTCACACCACAATATCACTCTGAACTATATTTGAATACAGTTTTAGAGTATAATACAACCCTGCAATCGTTATGCCCTGAACAACACAAACTACAAAGGACAGTGGTAGCTGTACAACAGTGGTAACTTTCCTTTCCGTGTCATTTACTATTATATCAGAGTCAGATGTTCTCAGACGGCCAAATTGCTCGGGGTTATGTAAAAAGACGGTAAGCCATGCTACTTCTCAGACCATTGCCACTCCTCATTGCCAAAAAGAAAAAAAAAAAGAAAAAAAATACCTCAGACTGCCACTTCAGCTCGGGTATGGAAGCAACAACGGAACCACAAAGCTGTGAGTCACTCATCCATAATATGTGATTGAATTGGAACTATGACAATTTCAGCCAGACACACCACACACAGTGTAAATGCTATCCTCATTCAGACAGGAATCCTATGAGCTATTCCTCTGGGGCTTTCAGGGTGGAGCACAGTTTGACAATGTGCCATCATTCCTCTCAGGCGAAACTCCCAGAAGATGCCTTAGATTTCACACAAATGACAACAACAAGCATGCAAGCAAACACAGTCCCAGTCCTGGCCTGCCAAGCTGCTATCAAATTAAACAACTCCAACCATCTCTGGAGAGCCATTGGTAACCTCACATAACTCCATTGTGTGGTTTTGTACCACCCTTAACCCCTCTAAAGCAAACACTTGATAAAAACTTCCAACCAAGAAAACTCTCCCCGGAGCAATTCTGCGCTGTCTGGTCCACCAACACGGATACCAACATTGTTAAGAGGCAGTGTTTGTTTTTAAATCTAAAGTTATTACAGCAGATGCAGCTTATAAGACAGGCCTATTTGCTCACAGAACATGCCCTAAGGAGATAATGACTATAATTTGGGACTTATGTTCCCAGGGGGCAATGGGAGAGCCATTGTCAGAGCTGAAGAATTAAGGGAAGTTAAGGGAATACTGTTTATCCCCCTGAGGTGAGGTTTCCTCTGGGCTGCAGGGACCACAACGAAGTGCCCCTCCCAGCTCCTCTCCTCATCTGGCCCTGAGGTCCTGTAATTACTCAAATTTAAGGGCAAGTGTCCAACGTGTCTCTCTTTAAGAGCCGACAACAGGGACGGGGAATGAAGCCCCAGTGCCTCTCGTTCAGCAAACTGCCTGTCAGTCATTCAAATTTAAGGGCAGGTGTCCAACACGGCTTTATCTAAGGGGTGACTGCAGGGGCGAGGGTAATAACACGCTCCCCTGACTCCAATTGGCCGTGCCTCCTGTCAGTCACTCATACTTATTTCTAGCTGAAATTGGGACATACTCAGAAGATTGGTACTAGGGACTATTATAAGTGAAATATCTGACTCTCTCTCTCTCTCTCTCAGTGTATGTACTGTATGTGTGTGACAGCACAGGGGGAAATCTGCTGTGGGCCGTATCAGATTGAACAGTAATTGGTGGCCAGCTAAGAAGGTTCACTGGTTTGCTTTGCACACGGATAATTGGCCAGTCGCTTCACAAAGCACTTTGAGAGTGTGTGCTATACTAGCTAGCTGAACTAATGAGCACTGCTCTGTGTCTGTGTGTGTGTGTGTGTGTGTGTGTGTGAATGTTAACTTAAGTTTTACTGTCAGTTTTGGTGAGTATGTGTGTATATCTGCAGAATAGTCTTTGCGTGCACGTACAGTCTTTGTGAGTACACTGTAAACCTGCAGAGACCGCAGGCCCAGTCCCAAAAGAAAAAACAAAAAAACAGAAGCCCTCCTCTTGAACTCATCCCTCTTCATCGTCCTTCCCATCACCATCAATCTTTTAAACTGCCTCTCCCTCATCTGCTATCACCCCGCTCTCTTCCTCCATCATCTTGTGTTACTTCGGGCTCTTACCCAGCCTCCATCTTACCCGCTCGTAAGAGAGGTTAGAACAAGAGCACAGCTATATCCAAAAGCGCTTGCACACATTTGCATTTTAAAACGCCTTGAGAATGGTTTCTGCTCCTTGAAACCATCCACAAATCCAGGTTTGCAAACATATTAATCTGGTGAGTTTAATTTATTTAAATGTATACTATCAAATCACATTGCTCCATGTTAGGAAATATGTGCGAGATTTCTGTATGAAAGATTCATATTGTTTTTACAAACTGTGGATTTGCACAGTCCCTGGAAGTCCCTGAAGTTGTGCAGACCATTAAACTAAAATGTGTCCAAAATGAAAGGATTTGCAAAGTATTTTCATTTATAATATTGTTAACTGTAATGAACACATTCTATTCTATTCTATTCTATTCTATTCTATGACATGGGTTTTGAGAGTGTAATGCTTCTAAAAGTAGGCCTAGCATCTGACTAACTGCTATTATCCGACACGAACAAACCCTGGAGTGCAAATTCATGTTGTGACTAAAACAAGTCAGTGTGAGTCCATCGGGTTTCTGCTACATGGGGACAAGGTCACCGACTGCTGCCACTCGGTGCCCCTGCTGGAGCGACCCGGCCCGGGCAACCCAATATTAGCCCAGTTAGCATATGGGAGGCAGAGAGAACATTTTCTTCTCGTATTCAATGAATCTAACATTGGAGCTAACACAAATGCTAATCTGGCCAAGGCCTCAAGGACAGAATACCGATCAAATCAAATTGGACAATTTTCTGCTAACAAGGTTAGGACTTGAATTCAGAATAGAGGGGAGCAGAGAAGAGCGGGTGGGTGGGGGGTGGGCAGGTAGGGAGAGAGAGAGAGAGAGAGAGAGAGAGAGAGAGAGAGAGAGAGATAACACATTGGCAGGCAGCAGGCATGCAGGCAGGCAGGCAGGCAGACGGAGAGTAAAAAAGAAAAGTGATTTAATTTAGCTGTCGTGTTGTTACAGCCCAGCCACCAGGGGAAAGCCCTTTTCAATTTCTTTGTCTCTTTTGATCAAACTGTCAGTTTGAGTGGGGTGGTGAGTCGCCCTGTGAGATGACAGGGGCTTAGTCACAGACAAACGATACTTCTGCTCTTGGGGAAGGGAATGTACAAAAGTTGCTAAGTCACTGTGCCTCCTTGAGTTCTAATAAGATGACTGTGGGCAGTGAAGGTATCTGACTAGAACAGGCCAGATGTCTCCAAGTATAATAGCTTTCTCCTCCTCAAACAGCTCTCCATATGCACTCCACTCTCATTTGTGTATATCTAAGTGTGTGTGTGTGTGTGTGTGTGTGTGTATGTGTGTGTGAGTGTGCTGTTCACTTAAACTTGGTTACTGATGCGTGATGCTCACCAATGGTGGCAACCTAACAGATTTTGTTTACAGAATCTACAACCAGCCTGCAGATGTCCAACAATTCTTGGAAAAAGTTTGCGTGCATGTGTGTGTGTGTGTGTGTGTGTGTGTGTGTGTGTGTTTGAGAAAGACAGAGAGACAGGAAAACCTGTGTTCTTCGGCCAGCCTGACTGAACAAATGAAAATTGGAAACCAATTTGGAGAGAATACAAGCAGCATCCGCATCTTCTCCAACAATTTACTTCACCAATTACACATCAGCAGAAAAGACATTTCTTGGCTTTGACGAGAATTGCAATTACAAGAACAGGAAATATTTTACTGTGTGCTAAAGCCTGACTGGTCAGACCAGGCTCTTTGTTCCCAGCTTTGCGGATATTATTTTTCTTATTGCCTATTAAAATAACTTTGTAGAGAGAACAAGAAACTAATTTGAAAAAAATTAAAATGTCAAACTACATCAGGCAAGAACATTGACAAGCTGCCAGATATATTTTAGACTTGCATTATTTCTAGGAGGTGTTTTTGTGTTCTGTACATTTAATAAGGCTGGAAGAAAAATCCATTTATGAAAAAAAAAAAAAAAGATGAGTTTATACATCTCCTGATCCTGATTTTGAATTGATTTTTGAAAATTTTAAAGTGATTCAAGATGAACAACTGTCAACAGAACACAGCAGTCAGTGGATTTATCACTCTTCCTCACCCATTTTCACTGATGCTTTCACATAAGATATGCCATTTGGAGGATGCATCTATCCTTTTATGCCTTACAGTACCATGAGTGCATACATATTTAGCATTGGTGGCCTCATTGGGAACTGAACCCCTAACCCAGTGTTAGTGGACCGCTCCAACCATTGAGCTGTATCAGACCATATTCTTGGCCAGACCACATAGTCTTTATCACCTTATTTTGAGGAGGAGGAATGGCACAACCAAAAAACATTCAAACTGTGAGATGTAGATGCATCTGTGTGGCATCAGACATGATGTAATGTATGCCTTCACATTAAGAACAAGGCACCTTGTGGGAACCTTGTCAGTGATTCCTAATCAGGTGTCCCCACTCTGAAAGCTTGATAGATATCGACCCATTACGTGCGAGAACTTTTGAACAGAATACAAAATGATCATATTGACTCCACAGAAACAGAATCATTTGTATTAATTAAAATCGAATACAGTTAATTAGAATGACTGACTCACCCTCCAGGGGGCAGTAGCGAGTGACCTTGTCAGGCATCAGCTGGCCTTCCTTGTGTCTGCAGTACACCTCAGCGATCTGTTGCCGGCACTCCTTGCTCTTGGCTCTGGACAGAGCCGAAATGGCTTCCTTCCCGCTGATCTCGCACTTGGGTGGCTGGTCATAGGTGACCTCCAGCGGCGCTGCGGTCGCCTGCCTCCTGTGTGGGTGCTGGTGTCTGTGCTGCGCCTGCGCCTGCTGGGCCTGTGAGGCGCGGTAGTGCTGCTGCGACACTCCTGCGGCGCCCTGCCGGACGCCCGGGTAAGAGGCGTTGTTGCCGACCGCCAGCGGCTGGTGGCCTACAGGAAGTACCTCGTTGGAGCTGCGGCCCAGACTGGGGGAGTTGTCCCTCCAGGCCTGCTGCTGGGCGTGGGCCTTCTCCTGGAGATGCTCCCGCTGCTGCTTGCTGCTAGTGCCCCCTACAGACTGGCGGTGGGGCTGCGAGCGCGCGCCAAAGTTGCTATTGTCTATGTTCTCAAAGTCTTTGGGCACAGAGTTCTCGTTGTTGCTGTCCACTTTAATTTTCTCCTTAGGCCGGTGGGAGTAATATCCATCCTGCAGAGAGTGAGAATAAGAGAAGAGAAGGGAAGCATTGAGAAAAGGACAGGGGGAGAAGAAGGGAAAGAGGAGACAAACAAGAAAAACAAGATCAGAGTTGAGTGAGTGAGGCGCATATCAAATGTCGGATTAACAATCAATGTGGCACGTACGACTGGGCAACGCCGCATGGAACCATGAGGCATGAAATGAAGTAGCAAGGTATTGAGTGTGGGGACTACAAGGTGCAACCTGACTGGAGCCGATGCAGGCTGAGGGCTCTGCTGCTCCGTGCCATCATCAGATTAGCCCCAGTTTCAATTAACTTCTCCCTCAAATGGGCCCAGCACTCCGTAAACAGATTACCAAGAGGGGATAAAGGACCAGAATATGACTGTGAATTTGTGTAAGTGTGTGTGTGTGTGTGTGTTTCTGTGTGTGTGTGTGTGTGTGTGTGTGCACGCATGTGTACAATTTCTGATTCCTTTTTCACTGGAGCCACATGAGAACGTGATGAAATTACATTGGTGTGGCGTGTGACTGGAAGGGCAGTGTTTGTCAATGCTGCGAGTCTGCATATGTGAGATAGCGTGTGTGTTTGTGTGTGTGAACGTCTGAATGTACAATTTCCCTATCTTTCCACCAGAATAGGCTGAAAGGGAAGGAGGGGCACGGGGGAGAGAGCAGAGAGAGGAACAGGGTAATGAGTGAAAGAGGAGAGTGCGAGGCGAAGGAGCGCTGACACGAGGCATGAGTTCTGCCGCTCCTTGGAAGTGCCGGCTCGCTCCAGTGAAATGTGCCCCGGCGCATCAAACGGAAAGCTGAGAGAGTTTCCCGGCTGCCACACCACTCTTGCACACCTCGCTAGACATACAAGAGAAAGAGATAGAGAGAGAGAGAGCGAGACGGAACAGAAGAAAAAAACAAACGGCAGCCGAGGAAAGATAGAGCTCATAACAAGCGAGATACCTGATGTGTTTCTCCGTTTACAAGACACAGCAAACAGAAAGCAGGAGAGAAAAGGGGAGGGACGCCGAGTGCAAAAAGAGGTGTGTGAGAGATAGAGGGAGCAGGAGAGGTGAGAGATACAAGCGAAGCGAGTGAGATGTTAGAGAGATGCTATTGTGAGCCTGCCGCTCAGCATGGAAATGTCTTTCCGCCCCTAAAGCCAGGCCTGTTATCAGCCCATCAACCTTTCCTCTCCGCAAACACCTTGTACCAGCACAATTACAGAGTTGGCTGGCTGACACACATACACACAAGGAGAGAGGGGAGGGGTTGGTACCGAGAAGCGAGAAAGGAAAGAGAGAAGGTGAGAAACAAAGAACGAGCTAAAAAAAAAAACCCAGAGAGAACAACATTCTCATAGTCAACTCCTTTTAAAGCCCCTTGCTTGGCAGAAGTCTGATTCTCACAACACCGGATACCTTTAATCTTCGGACGTTCTCCTCTCCTCTCCTCTCCTCTCCTCTCCCCTCCTCTCCCCTCCTCTCCATCCTTGTCTCTATTTCTTACTTCTTTCCCTTTCCCCCCTTTTCTCCTTCACTCATTTTCGCTCCACGCATCTGTGACTTCCCACGACTCCTCGCCGCTTCCCCGCTCCTTCCCTTCCCTTCACACATCTCTTCACACACTCCATTTCCACCTCTCTGTTCCGTTCCTCTCCCCTCTCATCCCTTCTGCTCCACATCTCGCTCCCCTTCTCTCATCATCTGTTCCCCATTTCACGTCTCCCGCACCTCTTTTTTCCTCCCTCCGCTCGCTCTCTCTCCCCTCCTTTTCTCTACTTCATCTCTCCCGCCTGTCATCGCCTCTCCCTTCCCCTCCCCGTCTCGTCTCCCTTTCCTTTCTTCACCCTACCAGTTCAAACAGACTATGTTGGTATGAATGGCAGAACCTGCTAATCCTGTGTGTAACAGCTGCTTAGGCTACTGATCACCTAAAAAGAAATCCCTACTTGCCGGGGTTTCAAAGGGAACGCTTTAGGGGGCTAATCCATGCAGTGCTAGTCACTGGATGTTTGCAGAGGTAAAATGAGTCTGTGTGCATTTATGATTTTGTGTGCCTGTGTTTAAGAGAGGAAGAGAGAGCGAGTAAAGTAGAGACAGCATGTGTTTGCCCCGGAGAAACGGATACCCCCGCTTTGAGTCCCGTCGTAAGAGACATGAGGAGAAGAAGGGAACACACTTAAATCGGAAGTAAGCCCAAGTGAGCAAATGTAAAAAAACTGTGCCTCAACTCATCCCAGTGAAACAAATGTATTTGGCTTGCAGCAGATACCACCCGGTAGGGCTGAAGCAACCCTCTTCTGATTCTCTGATCGCTGAATGCATACTATACAAAATCTGCCTTTGAGTCTGTGCCTAAGCATTCTAAGCTCCGCAGTGTGGAAATTCCTAATTTCCACAGCGAGGCCTGGTGGGGCTTACAAGAGGCAGGGCCGACTGAATATAGCATAGGATCGAACGCTGTATCGCATATTGCTTTTTTGAATATAGCCCAGCTGGATAATTGTTTCATTTGCAAAAAGGATTGCAAAGATGTTGTTTTGGGGGCAAATTAAGTGACATGGATAAGAGCAAGCCTCGGTAAAGCCCCATGTCCCTGAAGTGGAAACGAGGGTATAGCATTTGCAAGCTGGCACTGAGGAGATTCATATGGATAAACAATCTTCACCCCTGCTGCCCCCTTCTCCCTCCTTCCCTCCCCCCCCCCCCCCCCGTGTGTAAAGCACTTCAGTAGCTGTGTTGCTCTTTAATCTCGGCCTGTGTTGGAGGTCTGTGCGGACGGAGCAGGGGCTCTAAGCAGGAAACGGCGGGGCACGGAATTAATAGCAGCGGAGGGCGTTGGAGATACGGCTGTGTTCGACTGGAGATGGGGCTGGGAGCCGGGCTATCGATTGTTACAGGGAATATGTTTTCTACTCCCTGGGAGCTTCGGGGAGGCCAAGCCTGGATTGCCTGGCATGCGGTGTGCTCTCTGCATGCACACACACACACACACACACACACACAAACAGCTCCCCCTGAGCTCTACTGAGGAGTGAGGAAAAAGCAGAGGGGGTAAACGTTAGTATCATCCATCATGGGTAGGTACATTTAGAGTGAGGCCTGTGGGGCTGGGAGTTTCAATCCCCCCTCCAGGGATGGTTTAGTCCATTCCTCATAAAGAGCTGGCCCTTTCCACTTTTCCTCATTTCCTCAGCCACAGGGGGAAATATTTCACCTGTCCTCTTTCTCTCCCTCTCCCTTTCTCTCCATTCCCCCAATCTCCCGTGCAACAGAGAAAAAGCACATATCTCTCTCTCACCACCTGTCTGGCTTCACCCCGCTCCTCCTCCCCCAGCCCTCGTATCATCCCTCGCTCTAGGAGGGAAAGCAGTTCATCTGCTCCGCCCCCTCCCCTCCTCCCTAATGCCATCATTTACTGTTGCAGTCCCATGGTAGATGTTAGGGAGAGCAAGGTAGCAGCACATATCACTTTCACACCACCCCCCTACCCTGCTTCCTTTAAAAGACATCATTCCTACGGGGCCTAGCTGGGATAAGCTACTGCATGTGCCACCAGGACGTGCTCTATCAACATAAGCTGGTGTCTGTACAGCCGTGCGCACATGCATGCCAGCATGTACACAAGCACATACACACACCCGCATTTACACACACACAGGTTGGCAGTGTGAAAAGCACCTATTCATGTTCGGAAACTCCACGGACCATGTACTGGCTTATTTGTGAGTTTAGAGTAGTCATTTGGCAGCAGTCAGCATGGTGTTAGCCTCACAGCAGAGCCGCCCATATAGTGGACAGGCAGTGTGCGGGCCAGCTTCTGCTAGGACCCGCCTGCCGTGTGGCTAACGAGCTCAGATTAATTACCTGGACTGAATCCCTGTGATAGCAAGATGTGGCCTCTGGCGTGACACGGGAGACTGATACACTGACAGACTTACTGAGGTTCACAGCTGCTCGAGTACCTCAGGACATCTCATGGTAAAATGAGCCAGCGCAGAGTGGAGTTGGCTTCAGCGCTCATTGATTTCTTAGAAGTCTTAGTTATCGCAGCTAATCAACACCAGTGGAAGAACAGCTGCTCTTTTGGATGTTCTCAGGTTTATATTTTAGGTATTTAACTGACCCTCTTATCCAGAAAGACTTACCAAGTGTGCAGTAGAGTGAGCTTCAATTCCTACATCACCAACATTAAATGCCAACCAATAAAAAAGAGGGTCAAAGGGTCAAAGTCGTCGTGCCCTGACAATATTCTCATGTAAGATGGACATACAAGGAAATAAGAAGAACAGTTATGGGGAGAGAGGTAGAAGGTTTTTTTTGATGCCACAATCAAATGGATTTCATGTAAGATATGCGTAAGTAGGAGTTTGGCACTAGGTTGTTTTAAAGGATAATTATGGTTATTTTCCACCTGGGGCTTATTTTCCTAGATTTTGCCATCATGACTATTAATTGTGTTCAAAATCTCGTCACATACTTCACTATATAGCGTTCATACTTCCAGTTCGCCGGAAGCGCTGCTGTCCAATACACACATACAGGGCCAACACAATCTCCAACAGTTGAATTCAAAAGCGATTAAGACACGTCCTTACACTATACGTAACACTCACACTGCAGTTACGTCTTTAAATAGCTGTGATTTTAAGATACTGTATATCCCACCCACTTGTAATACCAGTAGGAGGTTGACGTGAACGCAGCATCAGAATACTTGAATGATTTACTTGCCAAGCAGCTCACGCTAGTTATAATAACATATCTAATACTGAAATATATGCAAGTTTCAGGCAATGGATCATTGGAAATCAGATGTAGGCAGGTCCCATTGCAGTGCGAGCGCTTCTTGGTTTCAAATGTTGGAGATTATGTTGGCATGTGTGTGTGTGTGTGTGTGTGTGAGAACAGCGCTCCAGGCTAAGTGGAGGTAAGTAAAGCTCTACAGTGAAGTAACTAGGAAAAAAAACAAAATCAGCCATAATGATGGCCAAAACTAGGAAAATAAGGCCCAGTTTGAAATTATAATTAAAATTATATATAAATAAAAATATAATTATCCTCTAACTAGTGTTTTGGTATAATGTGTCCGTCCAGAACATTTCCAGAGTTCCAGCTACCTTTCTTTTTCTCTTGCTCTCCTCCTTCAATCCCTCCAATCCCCTTCTCTTCCAGAGGCTAAAACTGGAGGAATGCTGATCACATGTGTAAGTGTAAGTGTGTATGTGTGTGTGTGTGTGTGTGGACGCAAATGCACGATTAGTGGCAGTGCTGAATGAACAGTCTGGTTTTAGTAGGCACAGAAGCCTCTTGTTGTGCCCTGTGACAAGCCCTGGAGCAAAAGTGCTGAAAAGGGAGTGTGCCTTTGTGTGTGTGTGTGTGTGTGTGTGTGTGTATGTGTGTGTGCGTGTGCGTGTGCGTGCACAGTTATAGCACTGCACAAGGAAACAGTGTGTGGGGTTATGTATGTACCCCAAATGTGTGATAAATATCTATAACCACAGTGTCAGACAACCACACACATGTGAACATGTATAGAGGCAAATATACATGTGTTACTAAATAGGCCTCCTACTTAATAGCCAACCTTTCAGTACTATGGGATAATGAAATGAAATGATAGCCTAAAACTGAAAACCATGCAGCAGTGTAAAAATATGCAGAAAGAAAAGAAAAGAAAAGAAAAGAAAAGAAAGAAAAAACACCTCTCCTCGGGGTATCTTATTAAACGGACAAATGATCGCTCTCTGCCAGTTCTGGTTTCAGACTGCAAAGACAAAAAGGCTCAAAGTTTTCCAGAAACAATGATCCAGAGTTGAAAACCGTGGTATACTCAGCAGGGCCAAGGGCAGATGTGAATTCATAAGTTGCTGTTGATTTTCTACTGGTTATTCTTGCATTGTAATTATATGGCTTCACCAACTATATTTGAATGCATGGATATAAACTGGGCAAGGAGACAAAAAAAATGAGGCCTCTGCACTCACAACCAGAGAGACGAGGAAGAAAGGAGTCAAAACACTTAAAAACACAGCAAGGCTCTGATTTGGATGAAAAGATCAGCACTGAGATGTGAGGAAATGTGTTAACTGTGGGGGATCTCCCACACAGAGAGGGGCCTTCCCAGCCCAATTTAGAATAATGAAAAGAGGGTAATGGATAATTCCTCTCCTCTCTGAGCAGTTTGGGAAACACTTCATGGGTGTTCATGGCCCCAGTGTACAGGAGCCTCAGTCTGGCTTCAGTGCCACCTAACCTCATCATCCTCCTCTATTGTGAAAAAAATATTTTTCTGTCTGCCTCCTAGTTCCTGAGATAGCACTATTAAATATGAATATTCTAGGGACACAAGGATATTTGTTACTTACTGCTGTCTGGGCGCTGTTGTTTTGACCATTAAACTCATTACTCTTGGCTGTTTTGAATATTGGCAATCTAGGAATTCAAGCTAATTCTACTGTTGCACAAATTATAAATCACTCTGGATAAGAGCATCAGATAAACACATGAAAATGCAAAAATGTAAATGAGTCACTAAATGGGCATAATTTAATTTAGAATCAGCTCATTGTTGCGGAAATGAACTGAAATTAATGCTACAGTGGGGAAATAGTATGTGAATTTGTTGATATTTAGATTTATTCTTTTTTGGCGCCTTGCCCTGAATTGGATTAAGAAATAGAATTGAGATGACTCCAAAGAACCTCAAAGATTTATTCAGTCCAAGTGCATACCAATAACAGTGAAACTCACACTGAGAATAATGTTAGAGCGAAAATCCCCAAAGCATGTGGCAAAAAGTCAAGCCTGCCTGCCTGAGTCTCACGAGGTTTGCCGTCTCCCCTCAGAAAACTCTTTACTTGGCATCCCAGCAGCTTACATAGATGGATTACCACAAACAAACACACACACATACACACACACACACACACACACACACCTGCCTCTGTAGCTACCTTGCATTCCTACTCTAGGAAGGGTTAATCACTCTCAAGTCTCACTTGTCCCATCTCCCTCTCTCTCTCACACATACACACACATACACACACGTGCCTGTACACACACACACACACACACACACACACACACACACACACACATGCATATACACGCACACCAGTTTAGTATGGGTAACTCTTGCCCGGAGGCCTGTGTGTGTGTGTGTGTGAGAGAGAGACTAGGTGGTAGTGGAGGAGGCAGCAGAAGCCGGTCAGGGTTCTGAGTCTGAGGCCTGGATTTAAATTAAATGAAACAATCAGCTCTAAATAAACAATTTGCATCTCCCAGTCCCCAAAACCTTCTTGTAGTCAGTGCATGTGTCCGACGCCCAATACCAAGAGAGAGTTAATTCTCAGGTATCTTAGTGTTTGAAAATATGTGCCTTCCAATGTTTCTTTGTTGGCCAATCACATACAAACACCTGTATACTTCCATTTTCATGCATGCAAATGTTGGCATGTTTTATGACATGGCCAAAATAAACTGGTCAATTTTTTATTTTTTTTGCCAACTGCTCAGTAGTTGGTTGCCTGCAAGTTGCATCAACTTCCCAAAGATGCAGGACTAAATGGACTGAAGCTGAACACACTGCTGGATTTATGGGACTATTTCTCAAACAGGGAGCAAAACCAACAATTTGGGAGCCAACTGTAAATATCCGATCTGTAAGTAGCCGTTACCTTTTAAGCTATTTTATGTATGTAAATCAGTTCAGTTTTGTAAAGCTAATGTTAGCTTGCTGAGCTATCAATGGCAAGCATTAGCTAGCTAGCCAAAACCTGACATGCCACATGCCATGTTAGCTCGTCATTGTAAAAGTAACATTAGGCTACACAACTAATTTATAAACATAGCTACAAAAATGAGGAACTGACATAATGTTAACTGTTGCATGGGGAACAACAGACTATTTTAGGTTGGCCAAAGAAACTCTCACCCATGTTTTTGCCCTGGTTTTTCCAAACTGAACCACTAGAAAGTACAAAGGTTGTAATTCTGACCTACCAGCTGGGAATTTCCGACTTCTGACTTTGAATTGAACGCAGCATAACTTCTCATTAAATTGACTAGCAGCCAATAATGCCAGCATTTGATTGTATGGGGTTGGAGAAGGGGCTGGACCCCCAGTACACCCAGCCAGTGGAGCAGTGGCTCATTTTCTTTATGTGCCAAATCCCCAAAACAGCCTGTAGCCTACTGTTTCTGGGCAGAGGAGAAGTAACATAAATTATTAACAGATTTCTAAACAATTATTACTGGGAAAAAACGTTACAGCAGTGTTTCATAGATGCCAGGTAATGGCATGATATTGCTGACAAAATACAAAAATACCCCCTCTTTAAACAAAATTACCTGAAACACATTTTTCACAGTACCCAGACTTTGGTCAAATTGCTGTAGACTACTCTTAGTATTTGTCAATTATGTTGTCAATTATGAGAAAGTACTAATTTTACTCACCCATTGTATTGTCCCAATTCCAGTTGGCATTAAGACCCTAATTAACCCTAATAAGTTTAAAGCAAATCATTTATTTTAGATTAGAGTATTTGTAAATAGCATTTGGCTCAGGTCTCATAGTTACCTTCACAGTATACCATTGCACCAGCTCATTCTGTACACACAATGCATTGCTCAAATATTTTTATGGTGTATTTCATGTGCCTTTGTAGAATACAATCGCATTATGTGCATTATGCATATATGCCCAGTTCCTCCTTTAAAGCCCTCCTCCTTCTTCTTCTCTTCTACTCTCACCACCACGTCCTTTCCCCTGTGCTTCTCTTCCTCCCCACTGCGTGAACCATGGGACTTTCCAGATGACAAATAGAATCTAAATCATATGGCTAACATATAGTACATTAGGCCTATATCTCACAAGAGCATGAAAGCCCTTTAACAGGCCATGAGACGATACTGGCAATTTCCCCTACTGTCTCTCTGTTCCCCCTACTCTTATGCTGGCCTCTTATTTTCTCTGTGAATAAACCCCAGAACTTTACATCTCCGGCTCTGAATAGGACCCATCACGCGATTTCTGGGCCATATCTCACGAGGGCATGAAAAACTCCGACCCCCTCTCCGCACACCTCCCTGTTCGCGGCAATGGCCGTGAAATGACACCCCTACTTAATCAATTGTGAATCATGAAATTTTGCACAAGAGACCCCTTTTCTTCGCACTTGACAGTGATTGAACTGCACAGCCATGCAATTCCATTCACCACGGCGATGAGAAGAAAGGAGAGCGGGGGAGGGTGTGTGTGTGTGTGTGTGTGTGTGTCTGTGCGAGATGAAGGCGATTTCCCTATGACATCATGGGCCCCCACTGAAAGGCGCCACTACAGAGGGTCCCTTCTGTGCGTTGAGGCCATGTGGTTACACTGCACACTGGGATCCTACAGCTGATCTATAGGGGAGAAAGGGAGGTGTGTGTGTGTGTATGTGTGTGACATGGAGAGTTCCCCGCACAGCCATTTAGGGAGGCCCCAAATGCGCAAAGACAAGGGGCAAGGAGAACCAACGGAGAAACAGGAGAAAAGGGGGCGAGAGAAAGAGAGAGAGATAAAGAGTAGAGGGGGTAGAGGGAACAGAGTGAGATAAAGACAGAAAGAAAAAGTAGAGGGGGTGGAGAACAAGAGACAGAGATAGAAAGGCAACGCGAGAGAGAGAGAGAGAGAGAGAGAGAGAGAGAGAGAGAGAGAGAGCGAGAGAGAGACTGACTCCTGACGGGATGTGCCCCCCATCCCCTACCTCTCTTCTGCCTGAATGGGCTGGTGGGAACGACATGTGAATGTATGATGTCAGGTCTGTAGTGAGTGTGTCAGGGAGCATAGCTGGGATTCTGGGCCCGTGTGTGACATAGCTGTGACACGGCGTGACCCCGGTGTGATCCCGACCCTAAGGTCCCTGAGGATTAGCAGCCCCACAGCTGTGATGTCATGGCAACACTGGGAAGGACAACCACAAGATTAATTAATTCACTATAGTTCTTGTGTAGGATGCACAAAGAAGAGCATGAATGTGTATCAGTGTGAGTGTGAGTGTGTGTGTTTGTGTGTGTGTGTGTGTGTGTGTGTGTGTGTGTGTGTGCGTGCGTGTGTGCGTGTGTGTGTTAGTTTAGTCACTCATCTGCCTGTGTGTGAGAAAAGCATGCTAATGCTGTGCAAATATCTCACAGGACTGAGAGCTTTGGTTTCACTTCCACAATACAACCAGCAAAGTCTGTCAGCCGAAAAACCTCCAGAAACACATCATTGTGTAACATGCATAGTATGGAGAAGTTGAAAAACATGTACATTTCCCTTTTTTTATACCCAAACCAACAACTTGACTATAAATAGGACTATTTTTCCTAATATATTTCTGCTGTCGTGTGAATGAGAAGCGCATATAAATTACAATTTTAGTAGTAGTAGCTCAGGTGGCTGAGGTGCATGCCATGTATCTAGGCTTAAAATGTGGCTCATGTCCTGTGTTGCACATCATCCCATCTCTCTCCACTGTATTCTGTTTACTGAAGCAGAAATGCTACAAAAATTACTTTTAAAAAAGTGTGAACGGTCCAGTTGTTGCATTTATATTTGCTTAATGCATTCTGCATGCTAAACAGTTAAGCATTTGTCTCAAATATAATTGTCCAAATGATTATAATCAATTCATTTGGAAGTCACATCATGTGGTCAGATTTGCATTTAAACAACACATGCAAACAACTAATGGCTTCTCTCCAAACAGCTGTGGACACTCTTATTGGGTTATTCACACATGCCAATCATGCTTGGCCACCATACAATGAAAAAACAGACAAGCTCCTATTTACAATTCCACAGGAATGTGAGCAAGCTTTCTAAAGTCACAAACATCTACAGAGTAATCTGTCTGCTGGAATGACAGGGAGATAAAGATCGGAGGAAAATAGGGAAAACAGGGGGAGGAGGAGAAGTGAAGGTGAGGAGTTAAGCACCTAAGCTAGCAACAAGTGAGGAGAAGGCTGATACCATCTTCTGGTTTGACACCCAGATCATTAAAACTTCCGAATGATCGAAGGATGCACTGCCCAGCACAGCAAATCCTGGGGCAGGAGGGTGAGGTCAAACAGGAGAGGAGCTTTCAGTCTTTCAGTAGTTTTCAGTATTTTGGTTTAACTCAAATGGTTCCGAGGCAAGATGAACAGTCTAATGATAACATTTGTATTGTCAGAGAAAAGATACATGCTTTGCAACACAACAAAATGAGCCTATAGGCCCATTCAGACAGGATTAGTTTCTCCAGAGTAGGCAGGGTAATTGTAATTATTACTTGAGCTATTGGCTAATTTTAATCCTGTCCGGAACAAGCCTGTATGTGATTTTCCCCCTTGACCTCAGTATTAATTCCGGCACCAATTTCCTGCAGTTTTTCAGCGCACTGGTCTGATAAGTCTAGTCCCGCCGAGACAGACACCTCCGCGTTTCAACTCATCAGTTTGAAGTCGCTGATTACCGAGGCACTTCCTGATTACAAAAGACTGCAGTTTAATTTTTGCCTGTGAATGTGAAGACGGGCCAACATGGAAGCATTTGAGGAGGCTTTTGCTAATGTGACTGGTGCGAACCCAGCTATACTCTGTACCGTACACTCCTGCTTGAGAGTCAGTATGCTGAAGTCGCTGTGATGGACCATTCTCATGAGAGTTATGGGTAAGTGTTCTGTCTGTAGGCTAACCATGACTGAATTTGCAAAACCACAGTGGAAGTGACTGTATGTGTGACTGTATATATATATATCTATTAAACCACTGGCAGGCTTTGCACAAAGTGATGTGTGAATTTGTGAATGTCTGACCACACTACATGCTTCTATCTGCAATTTGGCATTGGCTAAAAAATTATCGTTGAGTAAAATAAGATATTATTATATCCTTATTAGGTATTTATCATATAATAGCTAATATATTTTTTTTACCCTAATTGCCCTGTAATTCTAATCTCATCTGAATGGGTTTAAATCAATGAGAAAATTAGTGGAGGTCAGATTGAGATGGTAGAGTTATACCATGGACATATCCCAACAGTCTAGCTGACACACACACACACACACACACACACACACACACACACACACACACACACACAAACACAAACACACCATACCATCTGAGCAACAACTGATGGAGAATAATATCTGATTGGCCAGGTGGGCACTTCCTCGCTGTCACTCCCCAGCCGCCAAGTCACTGTTCTGGGCCAGAGGATCTGCAAAACTGGCCTCTCCCCCTCTCCTCTCTGCTCTATCATGACTCTTAATCTCCTGGTTTCTTGCTAATGCCAAGCCCTAAATGGACAAAATGGATTGTCGTCATCAACCTTGGGTCGCACGATCATTTTTAACTCCTATTTAACCAGGCAAGTGGACAAAGAACAGATTCCTATTGTATTTACAGCAACAGCCTGGGGGAGAATTTGCAGGGGTTGGGATCAGAGAGCGAAAAAGAGAAAGAGACACCGACATTGGAGAGGTACTGTTGCCAGGGCAAATCAGGACATGACATACTGGATTTAGCAAAGAAGTACCAATCAAATGAAGACCTGACCTAAAATATTTTTTTTCTTCATAGCATGTGGTCTCACCAGAGGATTATCTGTGTTTATATATTCACTTGGGCTTTGCAGCATGACCCAGGCCCATCCTAACTTCACACTTAACCTTTTGTACACATAACACAGGAATGTTATGTTTTGAAGTCACCATTTACTAGAAGCACAGTTCTCAATTCTCACGTCTGAAACCAGCAATCACAGCTAATCAGCTTAACTGGTGCGGCGCTGGTGAACAACAACAAGTATTCTGCTTCTGTTCCCATTGTTGACTCTAAAACCACTAATCCCACCTCAGAACGGCACGGAGTCTTTCCAAAAGCCCACCAAACCTTTTAACCCCACATCAAAAAACATCAAAAGCCATTCGTGGCCAGGAGGGCTGCAAGAGCAAGCCACACCCCGAACAAGTCACAGCACAACCTGGTCAAATTACAACGTTCACCTCCCCCTTTTCTACCCGCGGAGGGTACCTTAATATCCCCTGAACCACCTGGCTGGCATCAAAGCCCAGAAACCCAATGCTTTGCAGTAAGACACATCAGCAACATTTTTGGCTTTCATTTCCTTTGCCGCAGTGGGGGTGCGCAGGAATATGCCAAGCCCCAGCTCAGTCTGAAAGGAGGGAGGAGGGAGGTAGACAGGGAGTCTCTTTGGCAGCCAATAATGTCTGTAATTTGTCCACAGATTGAGGAAAGAAGAGAAGAAGGGAGGCCCTCAGACACCACTCATCTCACTGAAAACGACTTTATGTGTTGGTGTGTGCACGTGTATTTGTATGTGTGTGTGTGTGTGTGTGTGTGTGTGTGTGTGTGTGTGTGTGTGTGTGTGTGTGTGTGTGTGTGCGTGTGCATGAGTAATTAGCAGCTGTCTGTGCCATAGGGGCTGAGTGCCCTTGCCCGGCTGCAGCGTCACTGGACACTGGCAGTCCTGCTGTCCTCCTCCTCCTCCATCCCTCCGCAGATGTTGAGCTTGGCACGAACAACGGATCAACACAGACGGCACTGACACACACACATGCGCACACACATGCATAAACACATACCTGCAGATGTATACATGCTGTAAAACTGTACTTTTGTGTGATCCCCTACGCAAACAAGCACAAGTACACACAAGTACACGCACGCATTTTCTCGCTCGCTCTTCACTGTCTCTCTTCCAGTCTCGCCTGCTGGCCTTGTATGGCCTATACACACCCACCATATGCTAACTGCTGGAGGAGAGCTGTGATTTGTAAATGATTTAACCTTTTAATAGACTAAGCATGAGGTTGACTACTGCCGAGTCCCTCTGGATGAGAAGCCAGTGAGGAGAAATAAGGATTGGAGCTGTGATTTAGACATCATTTAATTGTACTGTCCAATTATCTGTGTGGTTCATGTACTGAAGTGATGTTTGTGCGTGTGCGTGTGTATGTGCGTGCGAGCATGCACTTGTTGGTGGATGCTTACTTGAGGATGAATGTGCGTGTGTATGTGTGTGTGTGTGTGTGTGTGTGTGTGTGTGTGTGGTTTTCAAAACAAGCTGGTGCCAGAGCTTAGCTGATAGGCTAATTAAGCTCACCACAGGGAATAAACGTTTCCTCTCTGCCTGCCATTTGTCACACCTGGCACGGAAATGTCACTAGGAAAAGAAACACACGCATGCTCCCTCACACACATGCACACACACACACACACACACACTGGGCACAGCAGATACTCAGTGGGAGAAATGCTGAGGCAACAGAGCTACTGTATGAGTGTGTAAGTGGGAGTAAAAAAAAGGAGGAAGAAAGGGAGAGAGGAAAAAAAAAAGGGAGGGAGACAGACAAATAGCAGAAGAGTAAAAAATTGCAGAGATTCGAGCAAAGGAGGAAAAATGGTGGGAAAAGATTGGTGAGAAGAGGAAGGGAAATTAGATAGAGAAACAATAGAAAGATAGGGTGAAAAAAGAGGAAAAAAAGCATTCCTGAGCTCTGCTGTACAATAGCATAGCTGACCCCACACATACACACACACACACACACACACACCAGTTGAGCCTCACTACCTCTCTGACTGAGGCCCAGAAGATGACCCACAATTCCTCTCACTCACAGCAGTCTGTGCCTCTTTCCCATCAGGATCGCCATGACATACCTCAGCCTTCTCTCTCTCTCTCTCTCTCACACACACACACAGACACACGCACACACACACACACATACACACAAACAGATGAGCTTGACGCTGGAATCTGCTGTTCATTACAGGCGAGACAGCTTTAGTGTAGAGTGTAGACATAGCCCCCAGACATTTTTACAATATCACCAATAACCAACAACACAGATCCGCTGCCATACATTCCTGCGTTACAGCGCTGCACACCTACAGTCTACAGGAGAGTTAACGGGGGGGGGGATAAGGAATGATGACAGAAATTATGGAATGCCTCCCCCTGGTTAACTCGACGTTTGGGGGGGAAAATTGAGAGGAAAAAACCCACAACAATTTCCCTCCCTCCCCTCCCAACCATCCCTTGTTAGATTGAAACAAATGACCTGCTGTTATGGAGTACAGCACAGAAATGGATGTCTTCTGAAAAACCACTGCAAGCATGGATTAGCTGGTGTAGGTTGGAGCAGAAGAGTGTGGCACACAAGCGTCGGTTGGCAATTCACTTTCATTTGAACTCGCTTGGAAAAGTAAACTGAAAATTGCAAGTGATTATTGTACGTCAGGTTGGATATAACATCTTTTTCATCGCAAAAGTTTTTTCATTGTTTGAACTGTGATGAAATTCAACTTCTTGAATTGATTACAGTTGGAAGCAAACTGACTCTCACCCTGAAGCACATACTCATGAGTGTTTATTGTGCAAGCAGAGCGAGTGCGAGCGTACTGGTGTAATATTGTCAGAGCATGTAGAAACGGTGGAAACTGTGGCTGTGAAAGTCAATGAAGACCACAAAGCTTCAGCATTAGGGATGCTGCACCAAGCTGGATTTTTTTCACCCGATGCTGAAATTCATGCATGCCACATGGTGTTATTTCCATGGATCACTTCAAAGGGAAGTGGAATCAAAGATCTTGCACTTTACTGAAGCACGCTGGCATCAGAGGCTCACTGATACTTGCCTTTTTCATCTTTGTTCCATTGAGTCCTCTTATCTGTCTCTTGTCAACATGTCACTTAGTCATCCTTAACTAACACTAATCTTGGTACCAGCTGTCCTTTCTTTCTTCTCCTCTCCTCTCCTCCTCCTCTTGCTCTGCTCCCTCATCCTTCATCCCATCTCTCTCTCTCTCCTCTGTGTTGACAATCGACACATTGCCATCTCTGTCATCTGCTCTATTACACGCTACATGCAGTCCGACAGCGTCCGTATGGGCCCGTCCTGCCCAGCACAGCACAAACATGTCGGCCCCATATGGAGCTTCCCCACAGGTGGAATGTATCTGGGACGGCTAATGGAGGGCTTTGGGACTCTGGAGCTAGATGATGCTACCAGACTGGTGGCGCTCACAGTGCTACTGTACAGTAACGGCTGGCGCACCACATCGAAGCCTCCTGCTGGGAAGGTGTAACTATCTATTGTTTGTTTACAGAAACTCTTGTGTTGAAGCTCTCTAGGTCTGTGTCTATTTTTGGCCTGTCTGTCCCGCTCTCTCACTTTCACAGTCTTGTTCTCAGATTCTAATTTTCACTTCATGGTTTCCACAGGAAGCTTAAAGAGCAGAACAGCTGCTGTGACTGACTAGTCATAGTCTAGTCAACCTTTCTTACATTACACCCAGACCTAAACTGGTGACTCTATTATGTCATTTATTTCTTTTCTGCAGGGTTTTTTCACCTACATATGTTACTGCAAACATTGCATCTGCTCTTATTATTAATAATAGGGCAACACCAACTCACTGTGTTGTTGTTAAATCTAAGACCAATGTTCCATGCGGCAGCGATAAAAAAGAGGAAGAGGAGAAATCAGACAGTATTTGGGCTTGCGCCTCTTAATCTCCCCTCCTCCGGCTCAGCCTAACTGACATTTTCTTAATTTATTCCTCTCAGGATTCCAACATTTTAATTAGGTCACTCCAAATCTCCTCCCACGCAGCATCGTTCGAAAAACTTTTTATTACACCATATTTGTCATTTGCCTCCTCTTGTCTCTTTCTCTCTCTCTCGTTGTCTGTCTGTCTCTTCCTTTCTTTCTCGCACTTGTCATTTTTGCTCAGCGGGTTATCTTACTAATGATACATAGTGGTTTTCAGACCAAATCCTGCTGCTCCAAAAAGTAAATAATGGAGAAGTAAATACATAATTGAATCATGGAGATAAATAAATGAGCAGGGTTAAATAAATAAATCTCTTTTTCTGTGTCTCAGTGGTTGGAGAAAATTGGAAGATTTGTGTAAAACTGTTGTAGGACTCCTGCCGACACCTAGATGGGTAGATAGATCGGCTATCTGAAGCTTGAAAAAAAGTGAATATGTGTGCACAGGCGTGTTTGCGTGTGTGCTTGTATGTGTGTCAGTGTGTGTACGTGTCCCACTAGGACAGCATCTGAGATAGTGAGAATGCATACATTCAGTTATATTTGTAAAGCACACTTTATGCTATGTGTGTTTGTGTGTGTATGTGTGTATGTACATATGTTTGTATCATGCATGATTGTGTTTTGAGATTGAGTTCCTACAGCCCATAGAGAGTGTGTGTGTTTATGTGTGTTCATGTCTGCTGTGTGTATGATTTGTAAGATGTTCCTCACCACAGTAGCAGTCCTGGCTTATCTCCAGCCTCGGTGGAAACAAGAGGAAATGACTTTTCTACAAAGCATCTGACGGGGCAAAAAATCTTTTACATGCTTTCCATTAGCACAGCAGGGCATTTACTATGACTTAAGTGCTTTGCTGAAGGGGTCTAACTAAGATCTGAAGTACAATCCCTCTGGTTGCAATTCCCTTTTACTAGACCCTGAGATCAGTCAGTAGGTGTAAAACTCAAAGGATTTTAGAATGAGACAGAAAGAAGCTCGATGCTGTGCAACATGAATGTCGGTAATGTCCACTAAATTAATGAGGAGCTGAAAGAAAAGAGGCAAAGTGGATTATCACCACAATCAATTCTGCACAGATTCCAATAAAGCATTTTCCAGCAATGCAAGACGAGCGGAGTTTGTCCTTCTGCAAGAAACCAATGAGTCTGACATTGAGATCAAACAGGGAGACTGAGATCGAATAAGGAGATTTGAAATCGCAGGAAAATAACAGAATTTATTTATTTCTGTATTTGACGTGCTAATCCAGTTCTTTCAGATCCTACACGCTTGACAGTCCCGCTCTTACTCTCTGATGTGCGATGCAGGAAAAAACACAAGGCCTGGGAAGTCCTGATGCTTCACAAACGAATGCACTGACTGACCTTCCATTTAAGTCTTTCCTGGCTGAGTATCGTCTGCTTCTTCTCTTCCTGTTGTGGGGACGGGATGTAACCGGGGGGGGGGGGGGGGGGGGGAACTCACGTCATTCACACCCACTCGCACATACATGCTCTATACACACATCAGATATGAATAGGCACAGACACACGTGCACACGGACATACACACAACACACACACACACAGACACACACACATACAAGGGGAGAAGGAAAATGCAGACACACACAAGCACATGCGCACACACCTGCCACTCCCACACACACCCAATGTCATTCATTAGGCTTTGTATGTCCTTAGTCAGTCCCTCGCTCCTGCCTGCTCCTCCCCTCCTCCAGCTCGGAGACAGAGTGGCTCTCCAGTCCTCCAGAGGAATGCCAGCAGATCCCATTCCTCCTCAGTCCAACCACCGCCAATCAGACTTTCCTACCACAACTCAGCAGCCAGCCAAGCCATTCATACTGCGATACTGTTCTACCAGGTCCGTTGACCATGCTAGTTGCTGATTCATAAGAATGAATCTCATGCTACATCGGTAGTACTAGGCTCAAGGATTGCTAATCCATGACCTGACAGGAAGGCTAAGCTGGGAAAGTAGCTCTATCCACACACACACAACACACACACACACACACACACACACACACACACACACACACACAGGGTCGAGCTAGCCTTGTAGTCTCATGTGCTTCAGGGTTTGGCTAAAGCAGCTCTCTCTAACTACAGGATCATGCTTCTGTGTTGCATTCTGAGGCGATTCGGCCAGATGAGTGCTGTAATTATGTGGTTAGCCTTGGCTAGCGTTTAAGGCTAGCTGATTATTGATACAGCCAAAGGCTCGGAAGCTGAAGGCTTGGCTAGCTGGCTACAGTGGTGCACTGTGTGGCAAATCTGAACCAGACTACAGCTAAACTCCCTCTGTCTGAGAGGAAACTGTTTAAGTGCAACACAGCCCCCCTCTGTGTGTGTGTGTGTGTGTGAGTGTGCGATGCAGTAAGGAGGAGTACCTTTGTTGAGGACTGTTGGGGTAGCTGGGGTTCAGTGGGTTCAGTCACATCAATGAATGTGAATGCAAAAACTGTTTTGTGTGTGTGTGTGTGTGTGTGTGTGTGGGAGGAGGATCCACATGCATGCGCGTGTGTGAGATTAGGCCCACACACACACACACACACACACACACACACACTTGTATTAGCTCAGAACCCTCTGTACTGCTGCCTCTTTCATCTCTACCTTTCTAAACCATGCTTTGAGACCCAACACAGCACAGACTGTGTCCGTGTAAGTGTTAATTCATCCTAAACAATAATTTAAAAACACCTGCCTTAATCAAATAAACACACACACACACACACACACAAATACATTCCCTATGCCATCTAATTGTAGCGTGGGTAGCTGTAACCATAATATTACAACACAAAACAAGTTCCAATACAACATGACAGATCAGCCCTAATACTTAATAGTACATACGGAAACCATATGGGCTTGTCACTATAATAAACACTGCTTCTGCTGCGCTAATCACTCCGGCATAGCAGATGCACAGACTGAGGCATTATTGGCAAAATTAAACCTACTTTCCCCCTTTTCGCTGTGTGAAACAGCTGTCCAAATCGGAGGGAAGAGAGAGAGAGAGAGAGACAAAGAGAGGGACAGAGCGACGAGAAATGGAGCGATGGCCAATCGCCAAACCCTGGAGCGATTGAGATCCGATCCCCCAGAGTTGGGGATTAGGTTTCTGATCCAGATTTTAGGCCGGATTTTGGGCTTTTTCCTCAAGCTGAGCCCATTTGAAATTCTGGTTTTGGTTGGTGATGTCATACTGTTGCATGTGTACGAGAGAGAGAAAAGAGAGAGAGAGAGAGAGAGAGAGAGGCAGAGAAAGACTGCTCACGGCCATCACTTGGTATTCGGAGTACGTTGTGGCCGTTGCCAGCCACAGAAGGAGCTGTTAGCCAGGCCGGCAGCATCGATTTGTCAGCACATCCTACCAAAAATCCTCTGGGGCCCCTGGGAGCCAGAACGGGGCACTGGCAAGAGTGCAGAGGGCCTGCAGTGACCCAACAGCCGCTAAATACACACACATAGGAACAAACACACACACACACACACACACACACACACACACACAGATGCACATGGTGTTCATAACGAGCGCATAATACAGACAAATATATGACAAACAAACGTACACATTTAGTCGCATTTACAACCCCCACCCCTCCCATAAAAAACTCCAAAACAACAAAACAAACACACAGCTGTAGCGCTACGTTAACAGCTGCTGTAGCGCAGGGTCAAAGACAGTGCACGTCACGCAGCCTGTGTCCTCTGAATCATTGGGCTGCTGCAGGCTGAGACACACACACACACACACACACACACACATACAACAATCACCTTCCCTGACCTTTGATGTTCTGTGTAGCACATACATACCCCCCAACTCACACACTCACACTCTCTCTCTCTCTCTCACACACACACACACACACACACACACACACACCATGCCCTGTATACTGCCATAGGCCATCATAAACTAACAACCCATCCTCATCCATTAAACATAAGTAACATAACACACACAGGATTTCTGCACATGATACAAATGTATGCAGCGCACACATCTGACTGCACCGGCTCTGCTGGAAACAATCAGTTTGATCTCTGCTATCTCTGACACACTACACACACCGCATATATAATTCAGCATATATACTACGGCTTCTCAATGGATTATGTGTGTGTCTTACTTGATTTTTCTTTAAGTGCAATAACTGCGTAGGAGTTTGCCTTGGTGACACTGGTGCAGGAACATATCGACAATTAACATAACGCAGTGCATACTGATGCACATGGCACAGAGCATACATCCACGCAGCGTGACATGTATTAAGAGTAGCAGACGTGTGTGCGAGTTCATAAGTGCAATCGAACAACATACTATGAGATAGTTATACTGACTAGATGGAAATGCATACAATATTTAATTTAATCCAGTGGGTTGTGACTTCATGGGCAAAGTCAGATTTGGGTCCTGATGTGAAAACACGTGAGAACTAGCGCACTGCACCTTACTGCTGGATCTGGATCGTCACATCTAATGGTGCTGTCGCGTACACCAGGCTCTCATTAAAACCACCTACCTCACCACCCAATATCAAATGGAGTAATTTCAGCAGAAATAATATATAAGCCCTGTTGTGATAGTCTATTATGCAAAATAGGAAAGAAAAAATAATGAAAAAAGGTACCAGAATAATTTTGAGAAGCTAATAAACCTTATGCTGATTAATCTCTATTGCTGCCACTGGACATAATGTCAGTGAAAATACAGCCCTATTCCTTTGATTATTCTTCGCACCTTAGAGCAACGCGCCCACATCAGGAAAATAGTTACCAACTCATTACAGTCCCCTTCTATTGCTGTTAAATTGCAGTCATTTGTGTCTTTTAGGCAAATAGACTGACTGCTAAGCAAGCAGACGTGGCCTGGCTGAATTATAATTGCTCTGTTCTGTCCAAATCTCTTTCTCAGCAGTTAAGACAATTATGTCTGCATATTCTATATGCCTCTGGAACATATGCATATGTGCAGAACTCCAATATTAATAAACACACACTGACGCATGCGCACGCACACACACACACACACACACACACACACACACACACACGCCACTCACTCAGTGTCACACACAAAAGTAAATCCATATACCAGCAGGCAATGTTTTACTTGTATTTTGTGTGTACAGATAAGTGCTATGCTGTTGCTGTACTTTTTCTTCTGATGCTGTATATTTAAGTATATATATAAGTATATATGGAGCATATATATGGAGTGTAAGTGTGTGTAGATGTATGTATATATTTATATGTATACGTGTATGGATTTGTATGTGTACATGTGTGTATATATATTTATAACAAAGTATGACTGTGCAGAATTATGTTTATTTCTGAGCCACATGTCTTTCTAGCAATGGCATTGGCTTGCTAGAATGTAAACAACAATTTAGAAATGTCATTACAAAGTGCCAATAATATAATTTGGAAGGAGAGCTTGTGAAATTGTGATGGGCAAGACATCTCATTTGTGATTACAACAGCAGAATAAAATGGAGCTAATATCATGATTCATTTTCCTGCCCCACGATACATATTGTCACATTTTTGTATTGCGTTATATTGAATTTCGTTATATCGTCCCATCCCTAGTGTGTATAGTGTATATTTGTATAATTGTATAGATTGACATGCGGTATTTTTATCCAGAAAGTAGCCAGAGCACAAGTTTTCCATTGCATTGGAATGCACTGCTTTTTTTTTTAATACATATGACAATAAACTACTACTGCTGCTAAGCTGCCAACACTATTGTGCATGCAGAGGCAGGATATGTGGTTGGTGTACTCACATTTCAGCCCCAGCCAACTCCCCTGTCATGGACAAGTGACAGGCAGCCAAGGCTTGTCCGGAGATACCCTCCCTAAACCACCAAGTACGTTCTGTACGTGGACGCAGAGCCGCTGGAGGAGTGCCGCCAAGACCTGCTTGGCTTCAATGACTGGCCCTCCATGAAAAAGACGTATTCATCCATCCGCTGGTTAAACTGAGAGTTACATAAAAAGATTGTTGTAGGCCTATTTGCTGATGTAAAACGGATTTCACTCGCAGCAGTTAAGGGGGAACTTGGGCACAAAGAGAGAAGTCAAAAAAGCCCTCACCCCCCTGCAAGCCACATTGGCCATTCCATGGGGAGAGCGAGAGAGAAAAAAAGAGCGGTATTGTTCTTTGTTTCAGCTCTTTCACACACACACACACACACACACACATTAAACACACACATACACACGCACGCACACACAAATAGACTTGAAGAGAGTGCTGAAACCAATAAGCAGTCAATGATTTTCCTAATGGTTCTTCTCTATGGAAAGGCAGTTCTCATGAGGATGGTTAAAGCACTGAGAGCCAAGCGTAAACTCCCCTCCTGCTACTACAGAAGCCCAAATCACACACACACACACACACACATGCACACAAACACACAGAGTGCTCTGCAACTCTCTGACTTGGCAAGCTCTCTCTTTGCCTTAACCTCTCTCTCTCTCTCTTTACATCTGGCTCTATGTCGATTAACCCTCTGTCTCAGTTTACCCCCTTTGCCACAGCTCCTTTTCTCTTCCCCCCCATCTCATAATTTAACCCACTTTCCACTATTTCTCAGCCATTCAAAACAATTTTGTTCTTACCCTGTGTCTCTCTTCCTATTGCACATTCACACACACACACACACACACACACACACACACACACACACACACCTCACCTTTTACAAACTGCCTTCAACTGCCATCAAGGAGTCTTTTCAGAGTGGGTAAGTGAAACACAGAGGCCTTTATGTCCTATGAAAAGTTTGTGTATGTGGGAATGTATGACTAGGTGTGCATGAGCATGAGAATATGGTGAGACAGATACAGAGAGAGGGAGAGAGAGAGAGAGAGAGAGAGGACTTAGAGTTTAATGTGTAAATTCAATTCACTTTCCAAAAAGCATGCTTGTGAATACATAGAGAGACTCTGATAACCAAACTGTGTTGCACAACAATTACCAAGAGTCAAACACTCTTCCTCATTTCCAACTATATTAGCATGAACGCCTTAAATAGCAAAAAGGCATTTGACATTGTGCTCACACAATCACCCATCCTAATTATCTTCCCTTCCGCTGCAATCCACCCCCCCTCCTCCATTTTCTCATACATTGTAATTTCTGTATACCTCCGAGGCATGCTGTCCAACGAAATGGAACAGAATGGGAAGGATGGCTGAGAGAAAGATGAGTGGAGAGAGTGATGAGGATAGAGCCGGAGAAAGCGAAAGAGAGGAGAGGAAATGGGAATAAAATAAGTGGAAAGAGAGCAATAAGACGAGAGAGAGAGAGACGAGTGAAAGCGAATCAAGTGAGAGAGCAGGTCAACTCCGGCGGCGGCGCGTGGCAGCGGCGCGTGGCAGCGGCTGTGGAGCGTCGCTGATGTGATGGCACGATGATGATGGTGTTGATGATTCACCGCTGGTAGGAAATCAGAGAGAAGAACGTATCATTATCACGCAGCTCAATTACAGCGCAATTTCTCCCCGGCAGCGGCAGCCTCTGCAGGGCTCCTCATTGAGGCTGATTTAGGAGGCCCGCGGCGCGCTGAAGGACCGGCGAACGACTCAGCGGCGCGGCGAGATATCCCTCCTCGAGACGGGAGGAGAGGCGCAGGCGGGAGGGGACGACCGGGGAGAAGAGGAGTGGGAGCGTGCCGGGCTGAAGAGACTGAGGAAACGTTCAAGGAGGAGGATGCAAATGTGGAGGTGTGTGTGTGTGTGTGTGTTGTTCCTACTTGAGGGTGGCGAAGCACTCCGTTGAGTGGATACAGACAGGAAGGACAGACGGGATCTGAATGCACTCCTGATGGAGAAAACACCTGCTCAGTAATGAGTGTGAGCTCTCTGTCTGGACTTGGTGGTTTAGCATGAATACTGAAGAGCATGAAGGTATTCATGTGATGCAGGGAGCGCTTTATGGTTTTATTTACTCTGAGTGTGTGTGGGGTATGTATGAGCCACAGGGAAGGGGCAGGGAGAAAATGTGCATCTGTGTGAGTAAGTGTGTGTGTGGGTGAGTGTGTGTGCATACTAAAGACTAGAGAAATTTGCGTGATGCAGTGGAGGAGAGTGTTTTATGGTTTTATGCATTCTGTAGGGTGTGTGCATGTTAGACCGAGAGGAAGGTGGAGTGTGTGTGGGTGTGTATGTGTGTGCACGTGTGTTAATGTATGCATGTGTGTGCGTGTGTGTATGCATGTGTACTGCCCTCCACTTACCTCCCAACATCGCATACACTCCCTGCTCTCCCAGAGGGAGAGGCGGACAGCTGAACTGAATTCTCCTGTGATTCACTCTAACCCCAGAGCGATGGGATATTAAATATAACCTTGACCATAACCCCCACCTTGTGTCATAATGATGCAATGGGTAAAGTATGAGGTCATCAGGTAGCTATGATCCTATAGATCAAACAGTAAGATTACTTTATTTAAAATCTCCATGAAATGAAGTCCCATTAATGTTACTTCCTGGAAAACAGAGTATATCTTTCATGGTGACCTCATGCTGCATTAGTAGGCGTAAATATACATTTCTAACTAATAAAACCATCAGATTTTTGAACAATCCCGCCCCTCCGCACCTCTCCCATCAAATAAAATTGCCTATTCCATTGGTTTAGACTTTCGAATGATCCCTCCCTGTGTTATGTCCCGCCCCAACATCCTGTTTCAATGGGAAATGCATCAAATCAAGGAAGTAAAGATGCCGTTTCATGGGGTCTTTAAGATATCCTTACAGTAGGTATTCAATACTTCTTTTAAAAACCTAGTGTTGATGATGATATTTCAGATAATTTCCAAAAGCATCAACCACTCTAAGAGCAAAGCAAAATGTTATCCAGAGGGGGATAATGCAGACAAACAACTACCTAACAGAACAGCTTTGCCTGAAGCAAGCCGTCCCACACCCTGACCTTAACCATCAGGGCGAAAGACACAACAAATGAAATCACAACCTGGTTTAAGTGGCAGTGCAGCACCAGGATTATTGGGCAGATTCCCCTCGACCATGCTATTCATTGTAATCCTAGATCAGAGCTCCAATTTAGAGATGCTTGATAAAAAAATAAATAAAAAAAAAACAGCTTGATCAGTGCCTTGGGATCGGCTTACCTCCCCTCTAAATCCTGAACTTCACCGATAGAGGGGAAAATTACAGACCTGATCCCTGTACGTGTCGAGGCTATTTGGGCTCAGGTTCGTTTCCAGGAACAAGGAACAGTCTCCATCCACACTGTCTTTGCCAGCCCGGCCCAAGCTACACTAACGAGCCTTCAAACCAAACCGGGTTCCCCTGAGGATTACGCTGGGATTTGAGTCGACGTCGGATTTGTAGAGGGGATGAGACGTTTATCTTTTCTTTTTTTCCCCTACATTTCTTCCTCTTTTCAGCTCCAGCTTTCTTCCGTCTTGCGTATCCGTCCTTGCGTACCTTTCTCTCTCTCTCTCTCTCTCTCTCTCTCTCTCTGCCACTCTCTCTTTCACTCCCTGTCTCTATCTGTCTTTTTTTCCCCCTTCCTCCTCCTCTCACTTTCTCTCTCTCTCTTAATCACAGATAGAGACAAGTCTTCTGGGCTGTTGGCATTCAGCTCCAGTGGCGAGAAGAAGAAAAGAGGAGTAGGAGGAGGAAGAAGAAGAAGGAGAAGAAGAAGAAAATGCCGCTGTCAGTTCCTCTCCTCTTGCTCCATGGGACTGGAGGGACAAAAGCTTTCCCTGACAGGCCGCATCGCCCCTATCTCCACCCAGCCAACGTGTCATCACCCTCTGTCTTCACCATACTGCCACACACTCTTTTCTCTTTCTGTCACAAACCCCCCTGTCTTATTAGGATAGCACAATACAAGGGGATTAGTGTATGGCATGTTGAGGAGGAGATAGCAAGGCAGTGGCTCACGCTCAATGTCATTAGTCTGTGTGGGTGTGATTATATGTTCATGTGCATTTGTGTGTTACATGTGCATTTGCGTGCTGCATGTCAATGCGGCGGCGTTGCAGTGATTGCCGAGGAGCGGGCAATCTAGCGTATGTTTTCCCGATGACAGGGCTGTCAAGTGGTTTTCAGTAAAATGTGACCATTATGGTTGAGAGACAAACACACTCCATACTGTCTAACAAGGAGGCTATTCATGGTATGCTGCATATAGGCTAGATTAGAGATGCTGTAGATACCGCCGGACCGCCTCACGCTATGACTTACATGTAAGACTGAAAAATGAAACAAAATACATATGACTGCCACTGCAGGCGATCTGACCTGATAGGAAAGTGCTAGCAAAGCTTCTCATCTTGTCACACCTCCCAGCTTGGCAGCCGAGACCATAATAAAGAAGAAATCTATTATGTTCCACTATAGGAAGAACATATAATCCTCCCTGTGAAATAGAAATGGAATACATCTGAACACGTACTGCAGGTAATATATGTAATGTATAACAACCAAAATGGTAGTGTATCAGAACAAAATAAATAACATACTACACGCCTCACACCTCGCTGCCCTACTGCATATTAGTTAGCCATTAGGTAGCCATTATTGGGATGCTGGGAAAGTAGTATGGAAAGAGATTAGTGCCAGCAGAGATTCTATTTCAATTGCAGAAATGTCATGCTCATATTGAACCACATAGTTTCAATTTCATGATTTCAAGTTTTCTCAGTTCAAATTCAGTTTTCTCAATTCAGATTGAGCTCTCTGAGACAAACATCTTCTGAATCTTTGAATCTCACTTGCTTTTCCTAAGTCCCTGGATGTGTGTCTCAGAGAGCTCAGTTTGAACTGAGAAAACTGAATTTTAATTGAGAAAACTCAAAATATAATTAAAAGTAAAAATCAATAATAATCACATTCAAATTCAAGCCATTGGATTCAATTTATAATTACGACTTAAAAATTACATTTTTGAATTCATTTATTCAAAATATTCATTTTTGTTTTTAATTCAGCGGTTCAATATGAGCATGACAAACTCAAATTTATGCATTTCAAATGCAATCTCTGCTGGCACTAATCTCTTCCCATAAAATAGATCTATTTAAAGGGATAACCTGGACCCAGTAAACAGTGAGGGACTTGAGCGATCGGCCTAATAACCCCTCCATATGGTGATGGTCTGGTCCAAACCTCCAAGCTCTCCGGAGTGTGTGCACTCATTCTTTGAGCTCATTGACACAGCATACATCCCTCTAGGCCTGCGCTGAATATCAACATGGATGCCAGACTTTAGATAAAACTAATTTAGCTCCCCCCAGCCCCGTCCTCTCCCTCTCTCTCTCTCTCTCTCTCTGAAGGCTGTCTGCTAAGCCTCTTACCTATGGGATTATTGGCAACGCTAGGTATTATATAGCTTCATTCATCTGGATGATGCGTTATTAACGTGTTGGGGGGGAATGAAACCATCTGTAACGGCGGCGGAGGATGATGGGAGGATGAGGGGAGGATGGGGGGGGGCTGTCTAGCAGAGGCAAGAGAGACTGCTGGGCTGGGGTTGTGGTGATGGTGGTGGCAGTGCGTGTGTGTGTGTGTGTGTGTGGGTGTGGGGTTTCTGGGAGGGACACAAGGGGATACAACACTAATTGGTGGTAATAGCGGGATTTGTTTGAGTAGACTTGACAGGAGAGAGATGAACAGTAGTTATGATCTTTGATTTTGCAGTTTTGCAGATGAGGCATACAAAGGCATCAAGCTGAGCAAAAACATGCACACATACACACACACACAAGCATGCATATACACAGTATATACCACGTCAGGGATAAAGGGAGAAACATAAGTGTGTATTTGCATGTGTGTGAGAGCATGAGATAAAGACTAACAGAAAAAGAGTGTGCAAGCACGAGAGAGAGAGAGAGAGAGAGAGAGAAAGAGAGAGAGAGAAAATATGTGTCTGCATGTGTGCGTGGGACTTACACTCTTCCTCTTCATGGCTGCATTACTTTAGTAGTTAGAGTTAAACTGATGCAGAATACTGTACATACTGTGCTGACGTTGAAAACCCTCAACATGCTGCTGACTATTAACTTGATGATGCAGTTATCCCATTACCCTATTAAATATAATACAATAATGGAACTTGCTCTATTCTCATTTCCTAAGCAAGAGACGACATAATTGACAGGACTGCATGAATCATGCTGGCGTGTTTGCTGCTTCTATAAGTACATCATAGCTTTTCTAACAGACTGCCGCCCGTTGGAACAGTCACTGGCCATTCCTCCTTTGCAGAAAGTCAGCAAGGAGACAGAAGAGGAAGGAGAGATTGCTGCCTCTGCTGTAACTAGATTACACCGAGACCGCACAAGAGAGGCCTACAGTACATTTAGCACCTGCGCTAAAAGTAGTGTTTAGCAGGGAGGTGCCTGGTGAAACTAGCAACAGAACAAGATGTGGTCTGTTGCTTGGGCTGCTATGGATACCCAAACCTTCAGTCGACAAACTATACATAGTCTAAATTTTTAGGATTCTATATTGGCATGATAGTTTATATATGAGTATGATGAATCCAGTGCGACTCTATTGTACAACAGGCCTTTTTTGATATGACACAGCACATCATGTTATGATACTTGAAATGGTTTTCCTTTGCGGGTTTTGTAGGGAGATGCTGCCGTGTATACAAATTACACTTCAACATCAAAGTGTCTTGAGTTTTCAATCTGCCTCTTTCAAGTCTGAGGTGTATACTACTTCCCTCACATCTGAATGTGTTCCCACCTCTCTCTCTCTCTCTCTGAATGTTACGGCGCTTGAAAAAGAAGCTCTGTATGTAAAAACACAAGGACAGATGGATGGATTGAACACTGAACAGCGAGCTACATTTTATTTTTCCCTCATTACAGATTTTACAGACAGAATAACACTTTATTGATGTAATGATTGGGATATTTGGAATTTTAAATCACACTGTGCATCTCTGAGTTTCTCCGGACTGTAATTATGCATGTTCAAAAGTCTGTTTAAAGCATAATAACTCACACTGCAAGACGATTTCCTTTCATGGGAGTGCCAATTTAACTGCCAATTACCACTGCTAAAGTGGCTTTGCTATGATACAAAAACCAGCACCGACATTGACTGGCACATGAAATGGCACTAGAACAAACTAGACTGTCTAGGAGCCAATATGAAAGAGGTTGCATCTGAAGCATGTTGGGAAAGGTGAGAAAGGGTGATCTGTAACAGAGTGAATAAAGAGAATGGCTTTCAGGCAATTAAAAATGAAAAATGATATTCACAATGCTGCCTCTTAAAAAATATTATGCCATTAAAAATGTACACACAACAACACTATTACTCCTCTGTAATGCAATGCTCCTCTGTAATATACAGTACACACACACAAGCACACATATGTACACATACATACATACATACACGCTTTTGCTATGACTGCTGCATCAGCTATGACTGAACGCCCACTTAGTCGTAGCCATGACTTGAACGCTGTGGCCGCTATGTGATGATTTAACTGGGGGAGAAAGAAGAAAAGTGGGGCAACATGGACTCATACATTGTATGTGAGTGTGCATGCGTGATGTGTGTGTGTCTGTGTATGTAACTATGCACGAGTACATGCATGTGGGAGTGTCTGTGTGTAGCCGCTTCCCTGCATTTATGTGTTTGCATGCATAGTTTTGGATGTTTGTGTCTGTGAATGTCTGTGTGGGTGTGTGTGTGTGTGTGTGTGTGCATGTGTGTGTGTGAGTCAGCACTGTGATCAGAGACAACAGTGGCATGAATCACAGTGTGGTGGTGGTGGTGGTGGTAGGAGAATAGGCTGGTAGCAACAATAGATTTCAGCAAAGCTCTTAAATGCAAAACAGATGCATCGTGCATTAGCCCTGGTACATGACTACAATTTAAAAGCATGTTGTTAGAGGCCTTAGCCAGCGGGAAATAAATGACTCTCACTCAATTGTTACCATTCAACACTGTGAAATAAGACACCAAAATATTTAGAATAGTAAAACTGGTGAAGTTTTCAAAGATGAGCCCATAAGCTAAATACAACAAAGTAAAGTATGCTGCTACTGTGGGAAAATAACTGTAGCTCATACAAAACTTGAACATCTTTACATTATTTGATGTTACTGTTGTCATTTATGCGTTAATACCATACTGTTTCACCATGTGGAAAAACAGGAAAATGTTTATTTGAAATTCAATATTAAATGGCTTGTGAAACCAAACCTGTTTAGTTTGCCAGAGAGAACTGAGAACCAGCAGAGATGGAGGTGGAAAAAAATTTACATCAGAGGCAATGATATGCATGATGCAGCCAGTGACTAAATAGGGAAATACTTTATAACATGTGTGAGCTGGGCAACCACTGGGAACACAGGAGCATGACACTATGACTACCATGGCAGATGGAGAGAAAATGCTGATGACTAAGATCTGTAGGGAGGAGAGCGTGGGGCTAGACGTTATTCTCAGCATTTCTCAGTCTACTGCTGCAAGTAGATAGCTTTAAGTCTGGCACATCAACCCTTTTCCACATCCATCACATAGCCAACCTTAATAAGCACCTATTAATGATAATTATGATGTTATCTCCTGTAATAAATTGATGTCAGAAAACAATGACAGACTAATTAATAAGAATATAAATCCGCAACAGGTTGGAACAGACTCGGTGAAGAGACTGAACACTCACAATTCCCGACATGATTTCCACACAGGTGATTATTTCCAGATATACAACAAGACAGCTGGGATGTGAACAACAGAAAGCAGGTAGGAGGTGATTATCTCTTCTCTGGGAATCACTCTGGTGTCCGTCGGACTAGAGAGGAGAACATCTCACCCTGTATTTCCCTCAGGAGACACAACAGGAGACAATCACTACTAACAACTGCTGCGATGATATAGCCATAGTCTCGTGTAATGTTTCCATCGCATACAAGTTATCAGATATAAATTCTAGTTATTGTCATACTGTAGCTTCTGGCTCATTCTATTCTTGATCAAAGCGCTGCCCTCCCCTCTCTCTGGCAATGTGCCTCATATAGCATCAGTTGGCGGTTATGTGTCACCCTTAGGCTGAGCAACTCTGTGCTGTCAAACCTCCCTCCACACACACACACACACACACACACACACACACACACACACACACACAAGGGGAGAAGGAAAATGCAGTGATTAGCCAGTTGAGGAAATCATGTGGCCAAGGGCTACCCGGTTGAATGTTAAGAGTCCGGGGGCCACAGAACTGCGGAGGAGAGAGTAGACAGTCTGACAGGCAGGCAGCAGGCTCGCTGACTGGTGGACTGGCATAAATGTGATGTGCCCCGAGGTTGGGAGAGGAAGGCAGGAGTCCAAAGCCTTCCTTATTACACCGAAAAGGTCATGGGTGCAGATCCACTGTGTGTTTTAATGGCAAAGCGCTTTTGGACAAATCGCTGTTGATGTACGGTGAATAGGTTCTGACACATCCTAACACAGTCTCAACTGATCCCTTAGGGAAAAGAACCATAGTAATCCTATAATACATTTTTTAGAAGGATATACAAATATCACAGCAAAAACTATAGCCTACCTCTCTGGGAATATTATAGGACTATTACAGTGATTCCATGGGAGATAATAATATCATAAAGTCTGATAAGGTAGACTCACTATTGAGACTATAGGAACATTATAGGATTATTATAGTGATTTCTCGTTAGGGGATTCTCTGTCTGTCAGGCTTTGGAGAGGGTTGGACAGGCGGACCATGTGATGGGCAGCAGCAACAAGAAACAAGTTCCCACCTCTAAAGCATGCAGTAATAGCCTGTCGACATAGGCCACTAGTCAAGCCGGTCGGGACGACTCCATCAAATTAAACCTGTCCTTGGCATGACTTTCCCTCCACGCACTGTATTGTGATGATACTCCAGAGGAGCAGGCAGGCGGGACGAAGAGTCCTACTAGATGAATTGAGTGAGTCACCGTAAAATCACCGTAGGAGACAGATGATAGTGCTCGGCTCTGAGTGACTGACTCTATATGCGGAGCCCACAGTGTATCATACTGTATCAAAGGCAATTATCAACTGGCTGCATGGTGGCTGAAGAATAGGCTGCCGCTGCGATGGCAGGCAGCTTTGGTGAATATTATGAGGGGAAAACGCTGCACACTGTGCCAAAGACAATCGCGTCCAAATTAGAGCATGCGAGCAGGAGGTTTCATTTTAGAGGATTTAATTCCAGACCTCAGGTTGTGAAAATTAATCAAATACGAAAAGCCTATTCAAATAAAAAACCTGTTCAATATGTAGCCTCGAGTAGGCTATGGGCACGTTGACTTGTTTGTTGGAGGAGAACAGTCTGTGGAGTCTGTAAATAAATATTCTAATTTTGGGAAACAAATTTAAGTTTAATTGAGTTAACTGAGCGTGGTACGGCATTAGCCTCACTCAGCAGAGTTAACTCTGACTGGGCACGGCTTCACAGGTTATCTCTCACACATTTCAGTCAATTTGTGTCTGAGATGCCTGTATTGCAGGCCTGTTTCAATCAGCCCTGTCTTGGCATTTGTGCTTCATGTTATCATTAATTGTGTCACGTATAATAATTGTGTCCCTGTGGTGTATTTCCAAGTACCACAAATAACTGTAATCTTTGTAGATTGATAGGAAAAAAAACAGTGCAAATTGGGTTGTGCGTTTCAAATTGGCCTCGCACAGCGCTGGTGGGCTCTGCCGCGTATTTCACTGAAAATACCAAATCGGCTATGACCCGCAGGCTACAACCCCAGCCAGTGACTAGACTACACAGAAAAGCTGCTGTTTACGCACCTCTGACTATCTTGTGGAAGGATTTGCCATGCCATAATTTTGCCTTGGAGTGAACTACACTGAGTTCAGGCTTCACACCCAGCCTTGGCATTTTAAACGGGCGTCTGGGCTGCTTTCATTTGAACGGCACAATTGTGGCTCCTATCTTCAGAAAGCAATTGCTCTAAGGATGCCCTTCTTCCAGTATCGGATTAAGGAGGGCTCGCTTTCATCTGTCTAGCTTCAGAGAGCCGACATCATATCGTTACGCTGCAAGGTAGCCTCCGTTGAAGTGACAACAATCAAAACACAAGTCGTTCATTCATTTTGGGGCCCGGCCGTGTGCGTGTCTTCCAAAAACGCAAGCAATGGCTTTAAGGCTGGAGACGTTTTGACCTGCCTGCCAATCCCTCCAGGCTTCATCCTGACGAGACGGTTCGGTCTCTGTACTCCGACTATGTAGTGGGGGAATGATCTAATATCATCGGTGGCGCCTGTGTCTTACCGGCTGCTGTATGTGGCGAGTCGTCCCTCTCCCAGGCGGAGGAAGATGATGCTGCTGCTGCCGCTGAACCCCGTGCTGGAAATAGTCGCTGCCAGTGGCTTTGTTGCCCGCGACCCGGTCTCTCTTCTCTCGCATGTTGGAGCCTCCGTTTTCTCTGTCTTCGCCGGAGTCGAGGCTGCTGAAGTTCCACACAATCAGCGTCTGCACCAGCAGCACCGTGAGAGCCGCTATCAGGGCGGACCGCGACCGGCGGGCCAACCTGCGAGCGCACAAGCCGCCAACCATCTTCGCACCGGGCTGTGGAGCGGAGGACCGTCGGCTCTCTGGCTCTGCGCAGCGCGACGGGAGGAAGGAGTGGAAGTAGAGGAGGGAGGAGGAGGAGGGAGGAGGAGAGAGAGAGAGGAGGGAGGCTGAGCTTTACGGTGGCGGAGGCGAGGAGGAGCGTCGAGAAGGAGAGGCACAGGGCCACCGTGTGGTGAAAAACGGTGAGGATGTTCAACGAAATGCTCCCGGGCACCGAGAAGCCTATCTACAAGCAATGAGAACGGACCCCCCTTTCGGCTGTGTGCGTACGAGAACTACTAGGCTAAAGTGACAGCATTTTGAGCTTTCTGGAATAACTCATTTTGATAAACACCGAATACCTGTTGAAATGTACAATGCTCAATATCAGCACCACGGACAGAGAAATGTATTTGTATGATGATGTAGGATTGATCCCCTCCCCCCCCCCCCCCCCCCGCAATGAGGGAGCACAGGGTCAGACACAGAACAGCGCCCCTGGAGCTGGTAGGGATTCACTGACTTGCCCAAAGACACTTCAGCAGGTTGAAGGACTGTCTCTTTAACCAGTGTGCCACCCTGCTGCCCCCCATATCAGGGACTCTTAGAGATTCTGGGCTCCACTGCCACTACAAACACCGTATGCAACAGAGATGGAGAACCCAGTAGAGATAGGCTACTGGTGGAGATACAATCCTTCATCTGATTCAAGAATGCGATTTTGATTTGGTTCAATTGCATGATGTCTATCATGCTGCCAAGCTTAGGATTTAGGGTTCATGTCTGGGAATTGGACTCACCCCAGGAGGAAGCTTGGGGTGAGTCTCTGGTACCGTGACCCAGATCACATGGAGCTCTGCAGCTTGGGCTGCTGTAGCAATGGTTGCTAGACTTCAGAGGGGCGGGTGTCAGAAAATACAGTTTGACTCCTCTATACCCTTTGTTCAAATCCAAGCCCACCTCATATTTTGTCTTGAATGTTAGCGTGGCTGTGACACTCAGCACAACACACGCAAGTGGGAGGGGAAGGTGACTGAAACTCTACCGCCATGACCATTCAAACTGCCTACTCAGATATTTGATATCTAACATCTCTCAGATATCGAAGCGACTGTATTGCTTTTCATTTGCTTTGAATATAGTCATGAGGATTCTAATTATGTTAATATATTGTATCATACCGCCATAATCCAACTCCCTCTTTCCTAGTGTTTTTACCTCCCTCCACAAATTAGTTGGCACCAGCAGCTTTGGCAAAGCTGCCAATAGCTATGTTACAGTAATATACAGTATGTTCCCAATTGCCCTGAGCTGTGGACATGTTTGTGTCCCCTCTTAAACTGTAGGTGCACTACACCCATGGACTCCAACTATAGTCCTCAATACCATGAGTGTCAACCGTGACACATTGCAAAACTGTAAATAAACCCCAATAATCCAAACTTTTTGAGCCCCCTAATGTTTAGGCTCCACCAACACCGTAACATCAGTTTGCCTAATCATTGAAATCAGGCAGCCACATTCAATTTTATTCATGACTTTAGCATCAGCCTAATATTAAAGTGAGAGTTGAAGCTCATAATGAGGGCTGCTGTGCTGTGCAGGAAGTCTTTTTCATTTACCAATACAGAAGATTTGACACAAGGGATAGTTACATCAGATTTTGTGTATTGGTAAATGAAAGAAGACTGCCTGCTCTAAGCATTTATCATGTTTACTCTGTGGTGTTGAATAACTGATTGAGCTTTAGGCAAGAACAGCTGAGATAGATGAGTATTGGCCAACCAACAAAGTTTCTCTAAAGAAAAAATGTAGAGGTTTGAATTGACAGCAGAATAAAAACTTCACTTCAGTTTTATTTACTCCCTATCTGCCTCTGTTTCTTTGTTTCAAATTTAAAGCTAGACCTTGGCTAACTCAGCTCCCCACTAATTGCAAGCCAAGGCCGAGGAAGCTTTGGGACTTGGGATATTACTTAATACTACAAAGGAGGAATACACTCAGTGCTTTCTTTAATAATGTTGAAAGAACATGTTGACACTCGCAAGAAGGCTATCCATGGCTGAAGCCATTTGGGTCTTTGTTTCAGAGCAACGAACCATTGAGGTGAATAAATAAGATTGTAGGCCTGACACAGACAGTAGCTATAGCTCTCTGACAAATTGATGGCTGGTTAGATGTTGGATAAAGGGGAAAAAAGGATAATTGGGGGAGGAAAACAAGAAAATTGCTGGATGTGAATCCTGACAGCGGACAAAGTTTTGCATATATCAGGCCTTTGAATGGAAGGTGAATTATATAGTGCTTGTGGAAAGATGGATAAGGAAGTACTGGTCTAAGTTATCATTTTGAGCTCCACGCTGTGTTTTTCATCTTAAGGAATGCCTTGACTGACATGGAGACAAAGCATATTATGCAAAGCCCAAAACAACAGCTTTATAGAAGACACACACACAGAAATTCTCACTCAAAGTGTGAGCAGCTGACCTTGTGGTTCTGAAGTCGACAAGGCAATTAGGACATTCCTGCCATTTTCAGAATTACATTTGGTCCTTTTATAATAGGTGTTCATTTTCAGCTTAAGTGTGTTGAGCGTTTCCCAGCACCCTTGTACCATATAGAGCTGGAACAAACAGCAATAGAGTATGTCATTCCAAACTATAGCAAAATGAACAGTCAGCTGCTACCTTATGTTCAGTCTCTGTTTAAGGGGAACAATTTATTCACATCACCCATTTTACAAGCCATTATCCAGCCAGGTAGGCAGGAATATAATGTTGTACTGGCCTGAGTGCAATAGCTCCTCACGAAGGAGAGTGGATAGCAGCTAAAGCATTCTGTTATCCATGTTCAAGTGCTTAATCTGTATTCTCATCACAGATACCATGATGGCTTTCTTAACGTGTTTTAGCATTTGAATTGCAGCACACATTATTAACATGGTGGTATTTCTTCAGGCAAACAGAGTCGAAGCCACCGAGATAAGGCTGCAGACCACAGACAGATAAATGTTGCATTGAATTTCAAAACATCTTTGTGCTCACAGACATTCCAAAGATATTTGAGCATCTTATAAATCTTAATACTTCATCAAGGTGAGTGAGGAACGGGAGGGAGAGGCAGGGAATGAAAGAAATGTAAAGTTGTGAATTAAAACAGAGATGAGAGAAGAAGAGATGAAGGGAGGTATGGAGAGAGAAAAGCAGTTAATACACAAACTGCTGGAAATGGGAGCAAGAAGAAAGAAGAGAGAGATGAAGAATAGATGCAATCGGAAAGCAGGGGTGAAGTTGGGAAATGGGACAGAGGAGAAGAGAAGACATAATATACACAGAAAGAAGAAAGACAGTGAGGAGAAAAACAGTTTATGAGCCTGATGTAAAGAGATTAGAGACAGTGAAAGTATGGCAGAGAACAGAGAAATGAAGCAGGAGAAGGACAGAGTAGAAGAAAATGAGAGGAGAGGGAGAAAAGGGAGAGAGAGAGAGAGCGCAGCTCCAGCTCCTCTGGCAGCGGAGCCTTCTCTTCGTCTCTCATTAGCTGCAGCTCCGTTGCTCGGGGGAACGAGTGGGCCGACTGTCGCCGCAACGATGGTTACCGTTCCCTGCGGCAACAAATGATGATTTTAATTAGAGCCGACCTCTCTGTCACTCAAAAACACACACACACACAAACACACACAAACAAACACACTGACCAGAGTAACTGCTGTGAGCCTTGCACTTGGGTTCACGCCGGTACTGCCGCCATGCTACCCGTCCACACACCCACCTTGCCCATGTCTTCTGATCTCTCTTTTATACAAGCAACATGAGAGAGACAGAGACAGAGAGAGAGGGAGAGAGAGAGAGAGAGAGAGAGAGAGAGAGAGAGAGAGAGAGAGAGAGAGAGATGGGGCAGCCAGCCATTGTTGGAGTGAGTCTGGGATGGCGGAGAGAAGGAATTGGCTGGGTGGGCGCTAGTGCAGAACATGACTGTTCAAGCGTTGGGCATCCCGCCGTAGGACACTATCATGCATTCAGTAGTTTATGTAACCATGCAGCGTGCCGGCTGGAGCGCGGCAGAACACAGCGAAGCACAGCTGCGGACAGGTGTCCTTGACAGCACCGCCCCGGGAGACTAGAGGGAGCCTTTTTTTCTCCCACCGTGATACAACAAGAGACCAAAGTGGCAGACATGGTTTTCCCATGGCTGCCGTTAAGCGCAAGACTGGAAATGGAGTGCAGAAGGCCTGTGCGGATTCATCGGATAAGTTAAAACCTACCCAGTGACACTGACATCTTGTGGCACAGTTTTGTATCCAACTGCATAAAAACCTGCCCCTAAGTCCCTGCCCTGTTGAAGCTGCTCTGTGGGACGGCCCAGGGCAAAGGTGATGATCTGTAATGTCTGTGTTAAAGATTGAAATTGAGTTGAAGTCCTCTTGGTTCTGGTTTGTAAGCCAATTTGACCTTAATTACCTGACGTGTTGACACCAGGACATGTTGAGGTTAATGCTCTCTCTTCTCTCGGTGTCCCAGGAGCCTCTCTGACCCGGATGTCACTTCACTCAGCATAGCTCATAGGTCACTGCAAGGTTATTAAATGGTCAGAGGCCGGCGTGTTCAATGAAAATATCTCATCTATACGGTCTGTGACATATCCCTGTTGTGACAATGACAATAGCACAATGGTGGCATTCAGCTTGCTGTTGTGACTGGCTCATTTGTTATGGTGGCTGAGCTTGGTAATCCTCTAAAACTGAAGTCAGCCACCTTGACCAATATGACAAAGCGGCTGTATGTGTTTTTTGTTTTTTTTATTTGTACGTGTGTACATGTGCATGAATGTGTGCTTGTTTCCTGAGACACTCGGCAAGGAAATGGATGTATTCCAGGATGCCAAGCTTTTCTCACATCAGACAGCTTATACCACTGGAGCACAGCACATCTTATCAGGTACAAAGCTGAAATCACCACCAGAGAACCAGACCAGCCAGTACTGTGTGCAGCCACGGCTTCAAAAGGTGTGACTGGAAACGGATAAGGAGAAATGAAGTCAGCCTGCGACTGTAAATTTCTGTCCAAAAGTGTATTAACACTGTATGGTTTGTAAAGTGGAAGACAATCAAAGGAGGTAGGAAAAATAGCTGAATATTGGAATGCTGTTGCTGTTTGGAATTGGGATCTTTTTAATTATAGGTGTTTGTCTTAAGGAGTTTGCAGAATCGGTGTAAATACCATAGCAACCAGTCCTCCTGACGCCCTGTTGGAAGATCATTAGTGGAGGACCAGCACATCATCGCTATAGAGGCCCGCTGGTGAACCTACATGAACACTCGAGACAGAGTCAGTACAAGAGATTTTATGACATCCTTCAGTTTGCCTTTCACACTCTTTTTAAACTAAAGGGAAAGTGCTATCTGATTAGTGTAGGGAAGTTTAACTAGCATTATAGTCATGCTAATGCCGTAGACTTAGTTGCCAATCTTGCTAGCTAGTTAGCTATGGTAGTTAAAACTAGGTACTTCGGAAAAAAAGCCTTATATTTGGAATGCTATACCTAGGTAAAAGCAGACCCCATACTGATTTCTGTCTGCCTGGATGTCTTTGTGAATGATTGAGGCTTTCCAGTCATCTTCTTTGTAACTATTTTGTGTTTTTCTCCTTGATGTGTGACAATTTTTTAAAGTCTATAAAATAATTTCTTCTGTCTTTTTTTATTTTTTTTTTATTACGTTATTGGAACAGCCAACCACATAACAAAAGGTTGACATGGTGTGTGCATTATTGACAGCAACCAGTCTGCGCTGGAATTACATGGCGGTCTCCCAACATGGCTGCTAGGGAGTCCTAGACGTCATGTGCTGGTTGCATACAAAGAAAAGAAAATCACAATTCATCAACTTGCAACACTAAGGCACATCAGCTATGAATGAGATGAAACAACATATGTTAATTTGCAGAGGCATAACAGTGTACAGATACTTGTACAAAAAGAATTACAGCCACAGCATTATTGCATAACATCTCTAAAACAAGGGAGAGCAATTAAGAGCACATAAACTCCTCTGCATGTCCTGACTCACACAGGTTTTCACCCAGCTGGATGCTTTTTTTTTTTTTTAGATAAAATCCAAAGTACTTGACAAGCCAGCTAATGGATATAGGCATCTTTGCCAATCAGAATTAATAAATGCCCCGCTCCTGAAGCTCAGTGTGCTGGAGCTGTGGCAGTGACATTATCGGCGTTTCGTAGTCCATTTTGGAAAAATCTCAGTGTAAACTACAGTATTGCATTTTAATACCACCAGATCCTTTGAAACACTGAGATACCAATCCCTTTCACAGGAAATAATACAGGTGTAATCGTACCTCATGGTGTGCAATATGAAATGTGCAAACCATCCAATTAATTTTGATGGCCAGTTTTGAACACAAACAGCAAGGGGCGACATGACGACTTTCCCTCCTAGTGCCTCTATTGTTCTTCTGCTCATCTACAGTATACACATTCCTCTCCATTAATGCAAACAGTTGTATTATACAAATTCCATTTGTCACATAAAAGGTTCATTCACCATCGAGAATTGTTTCTATAATATTACTGTCTCTGTGTTTGAGGGAGCTGAGGAAAGAAGCAAGAAGCCACTTTGGTTACAAATGTTTTGAGAAGTCTCTGAAGATCAAAGATTTGTGTGATCTGAATCACATTTGATCTCTTCTGTCTGTCTGTATTTGTGTTGTCTCTGTCTACACTGTGGATGTAACTGGCCCTGTTTGTCCCACCATGGTGGAATAAAGCCACACTAGGGCACCTTTAAATATAACCGTTCTCGCTCAGTGCCAGACTGTATGTGTCATGTTGTGTAACCACCCTATCAGCAGCCTTAACTTATGGGGGATTGCGCAGCTCCCTGTGGCTTTACATCTATTAATATTGATATTCTATGACCTTACAGCTATTCTGTTTGTCCCCCGCCACTCAATGAACTTCCTCTCCCAGGGACGCACCATTTTACAGAGCAAATTTACCCCTGTGCACCTTCATTAAAGTATTGAATAATTGATCATTCCCAGATCCAGCCCCCCTTTTTTTGCTGACTAGACATAGACATAGACATGTGAAGCACGGTTAAATGGATTTGAATGGGTCTCCGTGTCCAACAGACAGAGAATGACTTTAGTATATTGAAGTGTGCTCCTATCCTGCTAGCATGAGTTATTCATGTGACGTGGAATCCAGCGGATTACATCAAATGGACTGTGTGTGACCTTTATGCAAATTGAAAGATATTGGATTCCATGTAACCTGGCCTCTTTCGGTGCCGTCCACAGTATGAAAAATAAAATCATCACCACATGGTGCGGATACTTTGGATTTAAATCATGTTTTTGTATTTTTCATGCATAAACATTTTGCCAGAGCAGTACAAATACAATATAAATACACCTACAAGTTATAAAAGAAGCTACTGTACAATATATATATATATAGTTCTTAAAGCTGTAGCATGTAGGTTTTTGAGGAAAAATAGATTCATAGAATGATCACTCAAATCCAAAATATAACCTTTTGAAGAAAGGTGAATCAAGATGCTTCTTGATAATATTAACATGGTGGGAGGGACCAGTTCAACCAAACAGTTACTCTCTATAGCTTCAAGCTATGTGCCAATGATCCAGTTCATATCTCTGGGCACCAATTTATTCAGAACTAAAGGTATATCAAAGTCCTTTCATTTCTGACTTTTCAAAGGTTCAACGTTCCTTCCCCAAACTATAGTGCAGCTTTACACCCTGCTTTTCTTCACATTCACTTCTCCCCAGGCTGAATCTTTTCATCTGTCTTCAAGGTTAAGAGTTTCTCTAACCATTGCCCCGGGTTGCAGCTCTCGCACCCCTTTCTTTCCTTTTTCTCCTCTGTCTCCATCTCAGGGGTTGCACTTTCAGCCCTAGGGGGCCTCGCTCTAAGGGCAGGCGTTACAGAAGTACCGCGTCTGCATCATCGATCTCGGTGAACATTCTTCCCTTCGCTGCACCCCACGGTCCTCTGTGACCAAGCAACCTTGTTAGAACGGTAAAAATAGTAACACCAGCAACGGGAGGAGAGAAGCAAAAGACGGTGCTTGTAAAATAAGAGAGGAGGGAGGTAATGAGGGAGGGAAAGAGGCAGGGAAATATGTGCCAGCCGAAGCAGCCCTCACAGAGGCCCACCTTTCAGCTGCGTAGGTGAGACTGATTATATGCCTCTGCTGGTTTGGCTGATTAGCAATGACCTCGGCTAAAGAGGCTGCGACATCGCAAATGGCAGCCTTTACCTCCCTTAGATCACAGCCACAGGGACTTTTATTCAAATCTCAAAGTTCCCATTTTTCCTTGCACTTACTGTGACTTTAATTTGAATACTGTGAGCAGGTTTTTTTTTTTCTCCTTCCTAAGTAGTCCTTGCTAAGAACGGCAGGAGAGCCTTTCTATACAGAAATGATTCATCAATATCTATTACAACAGAATCCTTCCAGTACACATGTTGCGTTTATGGGTAATGATGAGGAATATGAAATCAAACACAACACCTAAAGATATGACAGATGTCCTGAGAGATAAACACGGCCTCTTGATATAGTACACTCTTGGAGACAGCATCCGTTTGAACCCAGGAGCGAAATGCCACATCAATTTTCAGAGTTCCATCTGCTGGAGCCAATCTGTCATCATCATAACTTTAATGCCATAGCTGATATATTGGCGGTGGTGGTGGCATTGCGTAGAACTCGCTCATCCCGGCCCTGCTGAATTCAGCATTAAAACACTAATAGTTTCCACCCAGCTTGTCCTCAATCAATAAGATGCCAGTGTAAGTCTTTGCTCTCAAATGAATTGGGAATTCATCTTGTTTTGTTCCTCCTCCTCCCCCTCACAACTATTCACTGTTGTGTGCTCTTGTTGTTGGTGCTGGTGGTTAACTTTTCCGCCTGATAATGGAACAGAGTGGACTGCTTATTGATTTGTTTGTCTAGATACAAGTCAGTGCACACTCTCGGTGGAGCTATGCTGTTAAATTTCTTTGCATTGTGCGCCAGCCTGTAGCATCCATGCTTCAAATTAGGGAGTGGCAAGGGGTGGGCAAAGGGGAAAATAGGCCAAACGTCAGCTAATGACAAACAATGTACATTTTCAACCAATTTGTTTTCTTTGCACACTTGATGAGGTCGATGATGAATCTAATCTATGAAGTGCCCCTCACACTGACAACAAGCAATAACTCTTTGGCAGGGGCCGTTGGATGCATAAGTTTGTTCCTCCTCAGTGAGCATTGTGATGAATGAGAGTTATTATATTTGATGCATGTGATTTCTGCACCATGTGGACTGGCAATATTGAACTGACCCACAGCATATGTGATTCATATTTCATTCATTTTTTTTTTTTTTCTCTAAGTCACTAATGATTGAAAAACACACACACACAGATGCACATATAGAGACTCTCTCTCTCTTTCTCTGTCTGACTCCCACTCCCACTCTCCCTCTCTCTCTCGCTCACTCTTTCCCTCTCTCTCTCTCTCTCTTGCACACCTGAAGAACTCACCCTTTCATTTTGATCCAATATCCAGGTGGCTTGGTTCCAGCAGTGGGGCAAGGATCTATTATGCGATAATTGGAGTTGCCTTTTAGCCGCAGGAGCACAGGTGCGTGTGTGTATGTGTACTCAGGATGGGGTGGTGAGGTTGGGGTGAGTGTGTGTGTGTGTGTGTGTGTGCGTGTGCGTGTGCGTGTGTGTGTGTGTGTGTGTGTGTGTGTGTGGGGGGGGGGGGGGCTTTCATCTTAGCAGATAAACAGTGCTTTAAGGCCAATAAAGCAAATAGCACAGTCTGACCAGCTGCCTGACGTACACTGCTGTTCATCCGGCAGCAATCCCAGACTCCCTCTAGAGCCGCCGCTGGCCGCCTGCCCATGTCTCTCTCTCTCTCTCTCTCTCTCTCTCTCTCTCTCTCTCTCTCTCTCTCTCTCTCTCTCTCTCTCTCTCTCTCTCTCTCTCTTTCTCTCTATCTCCCTCTCTCTCTCATTCTCTCCCTTTGCCTCTCCCTACCTCTTTCTATATCCCTAATATCTCTTTTGCTCTGTCTCTTTTTCTATTGTAATCTGTATTTCTTGCATGCTGCTATCTCTTTCTCCTTCCTGTCTTTCAGTTGATCTCGCTCCTTTCTCCCCTTCTTTTTATGCTGATGTAAAAGTTTGACTCACTTTCCTGCTGCTGCTTTATTATAGTGCCCAACTTGTTTCTGAGCCTACGACGGTTGTCTGCATTTAAGGCAGTTGTCTCCACAAGCTTTATTTATCTAATTCTAGGTTATGGGCACAATCATAATTGCCTTGACAGTCACACAGTGAGAAAAGCCGGCCCGTGTGGGTGGAGGCTTCCTTACATTCACACAGCCTTGATGCTGTCAAGGTCCTTCTGTCCTTAGCCCATAGCCTCTGGACACGGCTGGTCCTGTTGTCCGACCAGATTAGCATTTAAAGCACAGCAAAACACATTCAAACAGTAAAGGCATACACACACACACACACACACACACACACACACACACACACAAGCACGCACACATGCATGGACTGTATGGAGGACTAGTGCCAGGTCACACTGCAGGACTCCGGACCCTGTGGCTTGGAGAAAGAGAAAATCTAGAGGCTAAGATGATTCTTGACTCCTTGACCGGATGAACCAAAGCTGTATTTTGGGTTGGAGCGTGATTACTTGATGAGTCCAGCTGAGCATCTCTCGACTTGGCAAATGTCTCTCTCATTAATCTGACGAACAGCGGTCTATTTTTGGTCAGTGCTGTAGCTCTTTGGATGAGAAATTGAGAATATAATTTTATTATCTTTTATAATTGAAACTGAGGAATAATTGGCACTTGCAAGCCTTTGTAAACATACACAAACAGCAGCTGTGTTTTTTGCAGGAGTTGGACTCTGCAGCCTTTATACATGATGGCTAGCTTAGACAGAGCTTTTAACAAGTTCATATATCCCATCATAGCAAAAGAAAATCAAATTTTAATATCAGAAGCAACTTACAATAACAGCAGCAGTAGAATAGGCTTAGATCCACGTCCCACCATTGTAGCAAGCAGCCAAATGATAAGGAATGCAAGAGACAAAACAACAGCATCATTAAAGTAGAATAAGTTAAAAGCATTCTGCTGTCACTCGCAATATTCATGTATAATCAACAAATCAAGGAGTACTAAAGGCGACAATAAGAGCTGAGCAAAACGTTTTTTTCTGTTCTGAAAAGTCTCCAGTCCAAAGCACAGTTCAGATGTAACTTTGCAGCACTCTGAACACTGCGGACTATTGAAGAATGCATGAGAATAATACATTTCAAATGTTGCCGACTAGACTGCTGACACATCATCTTCAGTAGCAGAATGCTTTAGGGTTTTGCTTGTACCATAAATCCCAGAGTTATTATTTAATCTCTTTTCATTTGCCGTAAAACGCCCACCACAACATTGTCAGGTAAACTTGTCAGGAGTTTAATTCACCAGAGAGGATCTGTGATCGGTATGAAATGCTGTTTAAAGATACTGTATCGATTACTATACAGTTCCATTAGCCCTTTACCACTGGGAGCAGCATGTGAAAAGTGACTACTGAAGTCCATGGACCTCATTTCTTGCTTTAGACAATCTCCGCTCTAATTGGCTGCTGTGACTTTTAAGGGAGGCTGAGTGTGTGTTATTAATGTGTTGTTGTTGCTGACTTTGAAGCAAGGTAATGACACAAACATCACTCAAAATGCAATTACCCCCCCACCCCTTTCTGTTTGAGACCCAATGGGGTGTTAAAGTGAATGAAGGGAAATGTACTGTGAAACCAGTGAGGCTGCATGGACTAGGCTAATGCAAGCCTCAACCGGCTGGATGACGGGGCCCGGTCTGTCCAGGCGGACCCAAACCCTTTAAAAATCAGTGCGAGAATGATGGAGTGAGGAGTGAGTCAGAGTCACACAGGAAGCAGAGAGGAATGGAGGATATTTTACAAGATGACAAGTGCTGTTTTTCTGACCTGGGAGTTGAGTTCAGGTGGTGTGAGATGAGGAACATCTATCTCAGGATATATTGTAACAAGGAGGGGGCATGACTTGAATCTGGATCCTCTGAGTGCTACTGTACGAGAGTGTGTGTGTGTGTGTGTGTGTGTGTGTGTCTCTGCATGTTCGTCTGTCTGTGTGTGGGGGGCATGTCACTATTAATTTCTTTCACTTTAGGCACCGTTTTAAGTTACAGGCACGAGCAGCATTCTCTTACATGCCGCAAACCCCTGAGTAAGCAGAGACAGTTTCAGTCTTATTCCCCAGAGGGAAAAGAGAGAGAGAGAGAGAGAGAGAGAGAGAGAGACAGGGAGAGTGAGAGAGCGAGAGAGAGAGAGGGATATGGGAGGGGGGACATGCAGCATACAACAGGGAGTAAACAAGAGGGGGAGAGGAAAAGGAGAGAAAAAAGAGAAAAAGAAAAAAAGAAAGACGGAAAGAGCAAAGGAAAGCAGAAAACGTTAAGATAAGGAGGAGCATCTCTGCAGAGAAGACTGTGTCTCTCTGAAAACCACCAAGGGAGAGAATGGAGAGAATACCCTGTATTGTTTTCTCATCCCTTTGATTTTCTGCCCTCAGCAATAACACCCTCTCCACACACACACACACACACACACACACACACACACACACACACACACACACACACACACACACACACACACACACAAAGACAAACAATAGCATGAATACTCAGTTTGTTCTTCTTATTGTAACCCAAGATATTTCCATCTGATTCTCACTGTCTTTGACAACAAACATGCTGGAATGATTGCCTCATGTCTTCTTGTTTTGAGTTCTGTAATGTCTTCCAGGGATGGAATAAATAATCTGGGCAGAGTGCAGTTTAAGTTTTATGGGTAACGCTACAATTTTTGCATTTATTTGGCCATTTATACTAATGTTAGGGGCGTGAGTAATTTTTATTTGCAGTGCAGCTACAATGGGATTTGACAGCAAAATGTTTTTCAGCTATCTAAAAACATCAAGGGCTTCTTTCTAGACTCGCCGGCGTTCAACAATCGTACAGGGAGAAATTAACTTCAATTCAAGAGGCAGAGATTCCAATTTCTCCACTGACAGTAGCCTCAATAGACCAGAATGCATTGCAGCCACAGCTTGCATCTTCTAATCTGAATTTGAACATCCGGGCATGCCACGCCACGCCATTATTCTCTCTCCACTCTCACTTTTTCCTCGACTGCAAAAACTACCATGACTTCTATTGCTCTCTCCAAGCACACGCGTACAGCACAGAGAAACGGTTGTCTGGTGGTTGTCAAAAGTAATTCTGGGAAACGAAAGAAATCTCAAAGTAGAGGTTGATGAGGCAGGTTGAGGGAAAGTGCCTACACCAAAAAAAGTATATTACAACACCATCACAAAACCACAGAACTCCAGTCAATAGGGTTTTCTGTGTCAAAGTCAGACTGAGGTTCTCTGTAAGGCAACATCTTCACTCTCTTCTCAATACCTGGCGAAGGCCCAGTGAAACTCTATGGGATGCCAGGCACGAGGACTGGGAGCTGTGGTTCTGAATGCCAATCGGGGTCCCTGGAGACACCTGATCCCCCAATCTCTCTATCTCTCTCTCTCTCTCTCTCTCTCTCCCGCTCTTCTTCTCATCTCTCCCTTGTCTCTTGTCAGGCGGAAGTGAATGCTCTGGGCTACACGTGTTCGGCAGATGTGTGGGAATTGGAGAGAACATCAAGGTTAAGAGGAAAGGTGTACTGAGGACCCCAGGCAGCTCCACTACCTGCGTAAGTATTTGTGTGTGTGTCTCACGGGAGGAGGTATTTATTTGCTTACACAGGTGTGTGTGTGTGTGTGTGTTTATGTGAGGGGAAAGGGTGAGTATTTATTTACGCATGCTCTCAAGTGTGTGTGTCTCTATGCTTGTGTATGCGTATACTTACAGTACATGTATGCACGTTATTATTTGCGCGTGTGTGTTCTGGGTATGCATGTGTATTGGCGCACATGTACGTGTGTTTGTGTGTGTGTGATTTTTATGTGCGTGTGCATGCTAATATGCAGGTACATTATCTTACAGTAATGCATGAATACGTGTTGTAGGCATATTTGTGCACAGTGAATACATTTCACATAATTCCCCATTCAGCTTTAGCAGAGGTGGAAAGTAACTAACTACATTTACTCAAGTACTGTACCTAAGTACAATTTTGAGGTTGTACTTGCACATTACTTGAGTATTTCCATTTTGTGAGACTTTATACTTTTTCTCCACTACATCTATCTGATGGTTGTAGTTACTAGTTACTTTGCAGAATACGTTTTTACATGCAAAACATACAATGAACTCATAAAATATGTTGCAGGTTAATGCATCAATAATTTAACACTGAGAAAGGGACCGTTTTTTGAATGAGTACTAATGAAGTATTTTTCCATTATGGTATTGCTACTTTTACTAGTAAGTAAAGGATTTAAGTACTTTTTCTAGCTTTAGTACCTCCATCAAGACCCCCTCAGGTAGAGAGATAAGTGGTGATACCTGGGTGATACAGGGATAAAGATCATGTTTCAACATTGGACTTCCAGGCTCAAAGCTAGCTAGCTATCTCCTCAACATATATACACCATAACATACTGTATGTGTGTATAGTGAGTGGTAATTTGCAATATTGATACAGGATAATACAATCTAATCCAATCTTCATATCCTAGTCATATCCTATCTCTCTCTTTTTCTCTCTCTGTCTATCTATCCAATTAACTGTTTCTCTCACCCTTGCCTTCGTCTCAGCAGGCCTACTGTACAACATGCATACAGTATGAAACCCCCATTAGCCGAATGGTTACGTTAATATCACAGGATGCGGAGCTGGAGCGCTGTGGCATCATACATTATCTATCAGGGAGCTTCATGAAAGCAGTGTGTAGCCGGCTTGCCAGCCAGCATTTCTCCGTGTATATTTCATGAGGATGATGATATGATGATACAACAACTGTGTTCAGCGGTCCATTTTTTACCAGCCTCAAAACTTTCCCCGCTGTGATGAGAAATCCTTTGATGTCTCCTCGGGCAGGGGTTGTGGTGGGGCGGGATGGGGTGGGAAACCGTACATAATAAAGGAAAAAAAAGGTTTATCTCCTTGCTGTGTTTTTTAATAAAGACCAACGTTTCAGCACGAATGCCATTATCAGGAAAAAAACAACTATGCTGTTGTAAGTTCAGTGGTTCTGTGTTGGTCTGATGCGTTTTATGATTGCTTTGAATCGAGCAATTTAGTTTACCTGACAATGAGTTTTCGCAGCAGTTTCAATGTGCAAAACTCTTAACACAAAATTCTATTCTAATCATGCAAAAGGTTTATTCCAGCATCAGAACATTGGATTTGGTCTGTGTTGAATGTTAATTATTATTGCATTTTAAAAATAAAGTGGCGTATGCAGTGGTCATTTCCTAATATTTGAACAAAATGTTCTCAACCCCAGTTGTAGTGAAGTATTTGAAGGGTGTACAGTGAGTATTCCCTGAGATAGACAGATAGATAGATAGATAGATAGATAGATAGATAGATAGATAGATAGATTGGCCTAAGAGGGGAACTACAACATTCGTTCACTGTAATTGTCTGTATGTCAATATTAAAATATCTTGAAGGCTATTGATTGGATTTGGACAAAACTTAAGGGAATAATGCAATAATTCATCCTGTTTACTCATCCATGAATCACATGTGATATCTCAGATGCCACTGATTCTATTTTGACAAAACTGATGCATGTCACCGCTGCATTCCAGTATTCAAAATTGCACTGATTGGTGGAAGGGGCAACTACAATTACAGCTCAAAACAAGGTGATATATTTGTTACTGATGGACCCAGTCGGGGACTTCATCATTCATGGGGGATGACATGTTTACTCTTGCCTTGTTAGTAATTGTGTTACAGTGCTACTAATCTAGGCAATGTTTGCTGGAAGTAACAGGACATGATTGAAAATACATGTTGAATTGATTTAATGATCTGCATGTCTAGTAATAAGCATTTGAACATTGTACTTAAATACAAGTTGTATTCTGAGAACTGAGCATGTGATTTAGCGTTGTGCACTTTGTATGTAAGCACAGCATTTTGTCCCTTTAGGTACAAGGTCACATTTCTCAATGCATCTTTTAAGACTACCATGTCTTTTAAAAGAACACCCTCTTAGCATGAAGATGTTTCTGGGAAATTAAGTCGAACAATCAACTGTGAACAGAATCAGAATCCAAATCAGGATCACTGTCTTTTTCTCAGTTCTTGTTCTCTATTCAAGTGCACTTCACTTCTTGGGGAGGCTACGCTGACCTCACATAGAATGAATATTGATTCAGCTACAACACCTGAAACAACCACTTGTAAAACTAGAGCTTTCATCCCCTTTTCTCTTCAAGGTTGTCAGCTTTGACAATAGAAGATTTGATCGCTAACAAAATAAATTTTTGTGTCACTGGTGTTGTGAGGCAGGTGTAAAAGTCCTTCTTGATCATTCTCAGTCTCACAAATCAGGATGACATGAACAAAATACTCAAGAAATGTCTGGGATCGGACATAGATTACGCAGGAATTGCTATTACACGATTAGCTGTAGTTTACAGTGTAGGCTTTCACCTGTGTAGGCTTTGTTGCTGTCCAATGCACCAGCCGGCATAAAGGAAATTAGTGAATGAGTGAATCATTGTGAATTGTGATCAGTAAATGCTTAGGGTTTCATTTTTGGGCAGTAACAGCAGAATTCATTACCAGATGAGCTCAGGAGATAAGATGCCTCTTATTTCCTGGGTTAGAGTTCCAGATCGAAAACACATCTCCTTGGTTTTTTTTTTTTTTTGTGCTGATAACTCATTTTTTTTATGCCTTATCAACCTCACAACAAGCACACACACACACACACACACACACACACACACGCTCAAACATTAACAAGCATGAATTAGCATGTATGTATACAGATGAGATGATAATAATGAAGATGCAGAGATGAGCAATAATTTACAGTAAAGCGCTCACATACTCAAATGCATACTATACACCCCCTCCCCCACCCCTCCCCCCCATCCCTTCTCTTTATCTTCCTTCCTCAAACAGACTCCATCTTATGTGGCTAACATCCTAAACACACACACACACACACACACACACACACAAAGCTAACACCACACTGATTTCTGTTGCTGCCTAATCAAGCCTGGATGTCATAAATCTACTAACAGCATGTAATATTCAAAATTCCTCAAGTGCCCAGAATGAATACGGTTTACCAAGGGTATTCATATCTAAGCCAAATGACACAAAGAAAGTCTCTCCTCTTTCCTTCTTTAGAACAAAAGATAGAAAAAACCAAACAAGCCCAACTTTCCTTGCCAGACAGACTCAGAACCATGCATTGGTCCCAGCTGTCATTCTGCAGCCGTGCGTAACAGAGACAAACAAACAGTGGGGGCCGCTCCGTCTCTGAACGCAACCCATCGATCATAACACGGCACCGCACATTTCCTGGAAGAGGGAGACAAGATGATGTGGAGAGAGACAACAGTGGAGTCGGTGTGTGTGTGTGTGTGTGTGTGTGTGTGGATACAAAAGAGGACTGGAAGACATTCTGGAGACCAAGATCCTCCCGAGTGACACCCAGGCATCTGCCACATCCCAGCCCAGCTTTCCGACTCTTTCACCAGCCTGCGGTCAGAGTCGTGGTCCCTGGATCCACAGCGCCCTGGAGGACTGGAGGTGGGTCAACTGAGCTAGTGGAGGAAATAAATGAAGAATGAAGGTAGTGTGGGGAATGAAGAGTGGGAGAAATTAAAGGAGGGGGTAAACAATAAGAGGGACCGTATGGAAAGGAAAAGAAAGAGAGGCGGAGTGGGCTGAGAATGGCAAACCTGTCCTCTTTCTTCACATCCAGGGGCTTTCTGCACCCCCATACTATCTCTCCCCGACTCCCCCAACCCCTCACCTGTCTCACCCCAACCCACTCCCCTCCAGGCTGTCCTCACTCCCATCACCCCACCCTCAATCCCGGAGAAAAGTTCAATCTTTGCATTTTCATTGTGTTGCCCCCACTGGCCGTGTGCCTCATGAAACTTTCATCTCTCTCTCTTCCTCTGTGTCCCTCTCTCTCTCTCTCTCTCTCTCTCTCTCTCTCATTCTCTCTGTCTCTCCCTTACTCCCTCCTCACATATTCAGCCACTGCTGGATCCAGCTCCCCAGGTGAGGAATGGTGATGAGAAAACACGAGGCAACCAGCAGAGATTTGCCATGCTGGGCCGTACGCAGCTCTGCTCGAGGGTGAATGAAAGCAGCCTGCATGGGGGAAGACTGGAATCGCCTTCATATCTATGCCACATAGCCCGAAGCACAGGACGCAGCTAGTCTGATTTGAGGCCTTTTTTTTTGCTTCACTGGTATAAAGACCTTGTGGGAAAATGCCTCTAGTGGGCACCGCCGGATGTGTCTGCTGTATGCTCAAGAGACGTGGTTGAAATACCAAATATGATTGTGCAGACACACACAGACACATTTTTCTTACGCCCACACTTGTCATGTGTATGCATGTATACACAAACCTACTGAGCTGCATAACCACACACACACACACACACACACACATATACACATACATACACGGTCACTCTTGTGATACTTATTCATGCTCACATCATTACAAAAGCAACAGTGGCATGCCAAGCAAAGGGCCAGGCTGTAATGTGCCAGCCAGGCTATAAAAAGGCCCCTGCAAGCACAGAAGCCATTCAGAATATGAGAGAAGGTTTCATCTTTCTGCTACGACGACGGTGAATCCCACAAGATGCATGATTGTCAGGAAGCCTGACAGAAAAATTTATGCTCGGTGGGCAAGGCCTGCAACCACGTTGTTATGGTAAAAATGAGTCAGTGGCTGTATTTTTATCAAATGTGTATGGTAAATGGTATTCCCTCTGTAGTCCCAACCAGGGATGGGACGATCCGCTTATCTCTCTCGATACGATTCGATACGCGATATGTGGTTCACGATTTGATACAACCACGATACGATGTAATGAATGAAAGTTCAATGACAAAAAAGTATGACTGTGCAGAATTACGTTTATTTCGGAGCCACAAATCTTTCTAGCAATGACATTGGCTTGCTAGAATGTAAACAACAATTTAAAAATATCATTACAAAGTGCAAATGATATAATTTGGAAGGAGAGCTTGTGAAATTGTGATGGACAAGCCGTCTCATTTGTGATTACTACAGCAGAATGAAATGGAGCTAATATCAAGATTCATTTTTCTGCCCCACAATACGTATTGTCACATTTTTGTATTGTTATACGTTGAATTTCGATATGTCGTCCCATCCCTAGTCCCAACCCAATCCAGTGTTGTCATCGACTAATTCCTTGACGTGACTTCAATTGGAGTTGGTACTTAAAGTTCCCAGTCGCTGCCCGAGATAGAGATGTCAGGTATCACTCCCTGCGAGACATTCACTGACTCAGACTCCACCAGAGGAGCTCCAGCCTCATAGATAGATGTTCAAGTCATGCCACCTGTCCGACCAATCACTGAAGCCAGAGGAACGACTGTCCAGTTTATCGTAGGTGTTCTCTTGAATCCCTGGAAGCCGGCGTCAGACGCACTTGCCAGTGGGACCTTATGTCACTTCAGATCAAGTAACAGAGAGGCTGTGGCAAGCTCTCTCCCTCTCTCTCTCCCCCCTCTCTCTACCTCTCTCTCTCTCTCTCTCTCTCTCTCTCTCTCTGTCACACACACACACACACACACACACACACATTCATACACAGAGACTCTGTTGTGCTTGCTTACAGTAACTTCTTAAAGCCAAGCAGAGCGTCAGCATGCAGCTACTGCAGAGGGAGAAGGAGAGGGAGGGCAGATAAACATCACTTACTAAATACCAAATTACTGTGGGCTGGCAGAATTTAGGGGGAAACGCTGCTATCATATATCAGGGTGCTGGCTGAGTTTCTCCCTGTTGAAACAGGCGCGGCTGCCTGTAATGAATCCTAAATGCCAATGCCTGCCGGCAACATGGCCTTCCCTCCTTCCCCCTTCCCTGCTGCCTCTCCTTCCATTTCTTTGTTCTCTCTTGTTTGCATCCTTGTCCTCCATCTCTCCCGTCTCAAATTCTCCCTCTCTCTTTTTTATTTCTCGTTCAGTTCACCGTATCATAGCCCCATCATCAGACACATCTAGAACGATAGCAACCTGAAGAACTTTGGCTACACTTACAACTCAGTTTTTTTTTTCCTCATTTCTCACTTGTCTCCCCAACTTTATTCCAAACTATCTCTTCACACTTCCTCTTTCACCTTATTTGCTCTCAGTTTCAGTCAACATAATATATACATATATATCTATATATTTTCTCTATAGTCCCATGTCGCTCCCCATGGAAGTGAATTACAAAGCGAAGTAAGGTGTCTGTTTACTGATACCGCTATCTAATAGTTTCTTTCTACATTGCCATTTTCAAATGTTTTCTTCACATATACATTTTAGGAATGGATATTTTTTAAGTTCCCCCACAGAGAGGTGAGCAGGTGGAGGAGAGATAGAGGGAGAAGGGGGTGTGTACTGTAGCAATGCATGTTAAAGTGGGTGTTGCTGCAGCAAAGTTGTTGTGGTGGGTGCCTGAAAACAGGTGCATGCGGGAAAAATCACAGATGGATAGCAGACTGAAGAATAAATATCCACAGCTATACTGGACTACTCCCTGGCTTCCATGGAAGTTAGCCAAGTTAAGCTAGTTACATGATGAAGAATAAGTAGCAACAAGTGTGGAGAGGATGAGCACAGACTGTATCATACCTGAGGAACAGATAAGTAGACAGACAATGAGAAAATGAAATTGTGCAAGACTTCCAGGGAGAGAGTGAAGTTGAGATGGGGGAAAGGTGTTCGAGTGACAGGAGACGGGAGGTTTGAGGAGGTAAAGGACACTTGCTTTTTGGCTATTATTGTAATGCCTGATTCCTTTCACCCAATGCATACTGGGAAAGGCTCCTGCCCCCCATTATTCTGAATAGGAATAACAATGAATGAATGCATGAATGAATGAATGAATGAATGAATGAATTAATGCATGATGCAGAGTCAAACCTTAGACATAGCATGGAAGAGGTGACTAAAATCTGGGCCTGAAGTTGACCAGGTCACTGAAATACTTTAATGCATTTTGATTCAGTTAAGATTGGGGCAGCACCATGAACACATGACAGAAGACAAAAAGACAGAACAGAAAATGTATTTTACATTAAAGCAAAAATCCAACTAAAACAGTTTTTACAATTATTATTCTTACGGTGTTGGAATTAGTGGTCATGCACAAATCTCCCCCATATTAGCAACATTACAGCAAAGACTATGTATATGCCACTTTCCACACAGAAATTGCCATTTATAAAAAAAGAACATGCTGTGAGAATATGTGTATATCTCCAAGCAAACTTGGACAGGCAACCATGAGCCATGGAGGGTTTCATTCTGCAGGTTTTCAGTCAACCAAAGACTGCAGCACACAATTTCAGTAATTAGTTCCTCCTCTGTGATTGAAGGTGTGTTAATCAGTGAAATCAGCTGCTGTAGAATTTGGTTGAAATGAAAACCTGCAGACTCTTGGCACTCCATGGCAAACGGTTGCCCATCCCCCCATGCATACACAGACTTCTATCAGTCAGCTGAGCTGAGTGACAATAGCAATGTCAAACAGAAAGATAACGTCAAAGAGGGAATTTGGCCTTAATCTTTTCAGCACACCATCAGAGCCTGTTAGGTCTCAATAGAGTTCCATATAATGATAACATTTATAGATGTATTAACATCCTTTTTTCTACAAGCATGATTTTTCTTCTAGTGCGAGTAACTAGGTTTACATAAATAGGTAAATAGGTTTACATATTGTACAGTAATGTGGGAATAAGTATAACGCACATATCGGACCATAAATCTGACCCTTGTGTGATCAATCAATAGGCTATCATGGCTCATAATATATAACAGTGCATAATGGCTGTGAGTACAATGATGATACAATACAGTATACAATGAGTTTCTGGCCCATGATGATGATCGACGTTTATGTCCAAACCAGGTTAAACAGGGGTGTGTTGACATCCATTTATGGCTAATTGTGGGAGTGGGCATTGGGCTTGTGTCAAGATGATGGAGATTTATAAAACGGAATGCATGAACACCACATAAGCAAGGTTTTATATATCTGGAGAAAAGAGCATGTGTATGCATGTTAAATGGTAAATGGACTGCATTTATATAGCGCTTTTCTAGTCTACTGACCACTCAAAGCGCTTTACAACATGCCTACATTCACCCATTCACACACACATTCATACACCGATGGTAGCAAGCTACCACGCAGGGTGCTGGCACAACCATCGGGAGCAATTTGGGGTTCAGTATCTTGCCCAAGGACACTTCGACATGCGGCCAATTCATATATGCATATACAGAGTTTTAGTCTTCAATCTACACAGCTTCAGTTCTCGCTCAGAGCTGCTAACACTAGTAGGATGAAATAAAAGCTTCCTTGGTTGTCAGCAGATCAGGTAAACATTTTTTAACTCTACAAGGTCGGCCTCTCATTCATTGTCAGTGGCAATGATAACACAGATTAGAGTCTTGGTTGGGTTTTCTCTCACATTAGAAAAGGTGTTCATGTTCAAAAATACTGACTGAACTATCCAAGGTGACTGGAACGTTTCTTGCGCTTAACATTGTGTTCTTGGATAGAGCTTCTCTTTAGGAACAAGGTTGACTGGAGATAGTGTTGAGGTCCTTTGTCATCCTCAAATCATTTGTATAATGGAGTTATTACACATTTCCACAGCAGTAACACAATAACTGATGCCTGCTACCAACAATCAATGTCTGTCTCTACGCTGAGTCTATGTGTCTGCAATTTCAATCCGCTACTACCTCCACTTCTGCGATATTTTGAGAGGAATCTCTTATATTGCGTCAAATGACCTCCCTCCCATATGGCTGTTATGGATATCGAGATATTTTGAGACATTCTTGTGCAGCTAGACCGAAGCTCTTTGTAATCAAGCGCTGGAGCCTGGGGCGGAAGGAGGGGGGGAGTCGAATCAAAACAGCTCCACTTCCCAATCATTTCAGCCCTCATTGAGAGCAGATATTGATAAGCAATGATGTGTATGTCAATTCTACCGGAGTTTCATCTCCCGTGGTCAGACCAAGAGGCACCCACAGTAGAAGGAGAGAGGAAGGGGAAGAGAGCAGGGGGATGAGGGATGGAAGGGGGGAGGGGTGGGGGTAGTGGGGATGGAGATGGATCAGGATAGAGAGAGAAATGGACTAGCAGGGAAACAGATGAGCAGATAGATATACAGGAAATGAAATTGCGCAAGACATCAAGGGAGAGAGTGAAGGAGAGATGGGGGAAGGTGTTTGAGTAAGAGAATAGGTGAGAGAGAGAAAAAGAGAGAGAGAGCTGGGATGAGATGAGATGAGTCTGTCTGGGCAAGGAGAGATGGATTAGTGTGTCTCCTGCTACCTGTGCGGGGGTCAGTGTTAAACTGCTGGGGCCAGATAAGGGCTTGGCAATAGCTTGAGTGTGGGCAGGCATTGACTGCTTACCCCATTGATTTAGCTGGGAGTGTGCACAGAGCGATGAGCAGAGTTCAGGCCTGTACAGCTGTTCATCAAAGTGTCAGGGCCTACAGAACCCACCGAGGCCCATTTCTGTGGCTCCAAGTCTGGTGCAGCCAGAGGAAAAGCTGTTCACTTCGTTGGACACGGGAGATACACCATGGAACGGTACATGTAGGGTATAAGTTGTGCAAAACGGTGTGTTCCTTCCATAGACTGTAAAAAAAGATGGATGTGGTGAGTGTGATGTCACCCACTGGCTTCTAAAGGACTGTTTTGAAGCCTGGAGATTGGGTTTACAGTCGCCGCCATGTTGACATTTTTCGCAGCCAGTGCAGTCAAAGCGAGCCTGAGGGTGGAGTTCAGGTTGTCCGCAGGGCCGCAGCTCCGCCTACTATTGGCCAGTAATCAGCAACCTGTCAGTCACTGGACAGGTGACCTGTCAATCACAAGGAAAACAACCCCATTTCATATCCATTATATCCCGTTAATGACGCAATTATTTTGAAAATCACCATAACAACACACATTTGAGGAAGTTAAATAAGCTACTGAGGCCATAACCTCTTGTAGAAAAAATGGATTGACTTTATATTTTTAGCACAAAGCTGTGTTGTGGTCCCATTGACTTGCATGGAGTTGGGCCGGGTTTGGATTCTTTTTGGAGCCGGCCTCTAGCGGATGTTAGAGGAATTTCTGCCTGCCGCCACTTCCTTATTGGCTTCAAAATTTACCTGTGGTTTTGGCCACTTGGTTCCTTCAGACATCTGGGTCTCATTCAAAGACAGACAGACAGTATTTTCAACCACCTGGCAACCCGACAGAAGGGTGCACAATAGGCTGCACCAACGATTGTTTAACTTTTTCTGCCTGGGACCTAAACAGTCGCACACAATCACAGCTTACGCACACATATTCTCACACACACACACACACACACACACACACACACAAGCCTCTGCTCTACAGGGAGACGTTGCTTATGTCCTGTACTTCTGCACAGGCCCAGTGCTGTTCTGACATTTGTTTTTGAGGGTGGTGGTGTTGGTGCAGGGCAGGTGGCGGGAGGTGGGTGCTGGGAGAGGAACGGCCCAGGGTAGGATGTCTATAATTACATATTGATTTCTCGGGGGCCGCTGTTCAGCCAGCGCTGTGAAAGTGTAGAATAAATCACTCGGCCTCTATGATAGCCAAGTATTTATTCTTTTTAATTCCGTTTATGGTGATCCTGATTCATGCCCTCCAACCCTGGTCTCACCTCAGTGCCGCTGCCCCCTTCATGTCAGAGAGATCATGCGGTGCTTAAATGTTGTACGTGTGTGTGTATGTGCTTCTGAGTGTGTGTGTGTGTGTGTGTGTATGAGTGCACATCCAGTTTGGTGGCTGGTTTATGCATTTGCCGGGGAGTGTTCTAATGCCCCAGTAAAAATGAAGGCAAGGACCTTATACAGTCACTGATCCCTATCCTTTTCTGGGAGTTTATTTGTAGAAGCTAAATTTCCCCTGTAGGAAACTGTGTTCAGTCAAATGCAAATTACTAGGGTGGCAGAATTTTACAAGTTCAGAATAATGGCATGTTTAGAGAAACAGAATTAGTGGGAACGATAGTGTATTTTCTTGGATAATGGAGCAAACAAGAACACAGATGCACGCAGAACAACATGGCTGAGTTGTCCTTGAAGATACTACTAGAGATACTAGAAACATATGGACCCAATAGAGTTTCGCCGTGGGAGGAGGATTATGGATGGGTTTCCTTGTTCGTTAAGACAGTTAGACACTGCTGATTGGATTTTGACTTGCGGATTTTGACTTGCTTCTCGCTACTGCGTTTTAGTATTTTTTTAGTATTTGATTTGCCCAATGGGGGCGCTATAGCATTTGTTTGTTCGTTTGTGTCGCGCATGATTTCTCAGACACCACTGATTAGATTTTGAAGAAACTTGTGTACCACTTTCACTATTTACAGGTTCACAAGGTGACTGATGTTTGCGGCTTACAGATTTACAAATGTACAGTCCACTGCGACAGCACACAGTGAGGTGTGTAAATGTGGATCTTAGAAGGAGTCTCAGCTGTCTGGGAAAAGACAGCGGTACAGATCTGTGAGGAATGGGATGGGGGGTGCAAGAATGTTTCTCCAGGCTTTTCGTCTGACTTCAAATAGACAATTTCATTTTAGCCCACTACCTCTGAACTCAAAGGCCACAGGCTCTGCCACCAGCCACTATGGAGGGAAGAGGTGGGGGTGTAACAGAGACAGAGTTATTTTGCTTTATAGGGAGGAGGCATGTATTTCATAATTTTATTTTTGGCCTCTGCACTAGGAATCATTGAAAAAAAGAGAATATGTTTTTCAGTGTCCCTTGCTGAAGGTGAAATGGGTAAAATGTTCCATGTACTTGTGCGTGTACTATTCTATTTGATAGGGAGGAATGAATCATGTATTTTCACATTTGTACATTACTGTAATTTTGGTCTTTACACAGGCCATTCTAACTGAAAGTATATTATTAGAGTGTTTGCCTGATTAAATACAGGTGAAATGAATAAATACCAATTTAAAACACAATTTATTTCATTCACCTCTGTGTTCCCCCTGCAGAGTTTTCCCTTTCAGTCTCTCAGACAACATATCAATCTCTTGCACTGGGTCAGCAATTATCCAAAACATTGGAGAGTGTTTGTGAATGTGTGCTGTCTCACTCTCACTCTCTCACTGTCTGCCATTTAACACCGCTGCAGTGATGGACAGCATCTAAAGAGAGAGATATTACAGTATTGACAGAAAAAGCACATGGACCTACTAACTTGTCACTGGAACTTGCCGTCGTCATTCCTTTTCACTGACAGCTTAGGCTGCACTCTGGGCGGGGCCCCATCATTTTTTCAGCACCTGAATTTGATCAAGATGGAGATACAATGAGAGGCACCATTAACGTGATTTATAGTTGCCATCACGGTTGCTGTGGCAACCCAACTTTCAATACCCTCACCACCGCGAAAGGGGTTTGGATCCCTATTGCTTGCTCACTAATGCACATCTGTGTGTGCGCACATATGTGGATACAGATACCATATAAACACACATGCATACACACAAACACACACACACACACACAAAGGATCCCACACTGCAATTCAGTGAGAGCGCCGCAGTTCTCTCAAAGCAAAGGAGCTTGTATAACACACTTCATTTGACACATTCATCGTGCAGCTTGAGCTAAAAGCATTGCACTCAAATATGAACTGAATTCATTTTCACTAAAATAAGAGAACAAAACAATTCAATAATGCACTGAAACAACGCTCTGCTTTCTGTCGTCTACTATGGCCCAGTGGCACGGGTAGAATGAGTTATGACTGGGGAAAAAAACAGAGACAAATCCAATCCACCAGAGCTGTCATTGTGGCTGATGAGTATAATGTCACCTCAACTCATCGCTCACACTCTCACTCGCTATTTCTCTCACTGAGCCTAAGGAACTCATTGCCGTTACGCTGCTGTACTGACCCATCAAAGTCAAGGTGAGGTTTCAGTCATGTCTGGGTGTTTACAGCTCTTATGTTTTCGTCAAGGTGAGGTTCAGCAATCACCACCTTTACGTTTGTCAACTCCATCACCACCGCAGTACAGTCAACACCATAACCATTCACCCATGACAAATAGAGATATCCAAAGTGGATCGAATGTGTAATCTGCGAGAGGGGGAGAAGCTGACTTTGAATGTCTCAGTGAGGAATGAGGGACTATCACCTTTTATGACTGATATCCTGTCAGAGAGAAGGCAAAGCTGCCAACAGCTTGGAAGAGCTTCATGTTCCATCCAAACTGATGCCTGATCAGCATCACAGTAATCAAAATGAAAAAAACAACAACAACAGGACTTTCCCTATCTCAAGGTTGCTCCCATTGCCTGTATTAGTTTTTTTGTTTTTTTACAATTGCTCTTACTCAATTTTCACAGCCAGCTTTCAATGCAAAAGCCTTGGCACAAAATTCTACACTCCTAATTCTGGGCTCAAAATCTCATATAACATGGAAAATAAAACACACAAATGAGGTAGTACATCCAGCAAAAGTTTATCCTAGCATCAGAATACAGAAAAATAAAAATAGAAATGCATTCACTGCTAGATTTAAAAATAAAATGGTCATCAATCAACAAAAAACAATTCTCATTTAAACAGAATATGCAGTGGTCATCTCCTAATCCTTATCCAACTAGCAATGAGCAAAAGGTTTTCAATCTCAGTTTCACAGATAGATAGATAGATAGATAGATAGATAGATAGATAGATAGATAGATAGATAGAATTACTCATACATATATATTATACAAGGCAAAATTAATGCAATGATGCAAGAAAGACACAAAAAGCCAGCATGTGACAAAAACAGATGAACATCACTCTATTTTAGAATAGCATTAACCCAAAGAAACCCAAGTAAAAACAGTAATAGTATGCAAAATACTGTTACAGCTTTACTGTTACTTTAAAATGTAATTTGTACTTGTCTTGCAGTGCTACTAACCTTAGCAATCTTGTTGGAAGTAATGAGACATGATGGAAAACAAATGTTGAATTGATTTAGTGATCTGCGTGTCTAGTTATAAGCATTTGAACACTGTACTAATACGAGGTGGGGTGTATTCAGAGTGCACTAAGCATATCACTTTGTGTCTTAAGATGAGAATTTGATGAGAAATTGTTACTCAGTTTGACTTTCTGAGTTTCGCACATTGAAACTCTTGTGAAAACTAGGTCAAAGCATTTGTAAAAAAAAGAAAAAAAGAAAAAACTGCAATCCAAGCTAAGAAATCAAGTGTATCTTTTAGGAAAGATGTACACAAAAAAAAGATCTGGAGATGAGAATCTGTCAGTGATCGTCAATATAAAGTGGACAGAAAATCTGTTTATTTCATAGTGTGGAGGTAAATAAATAGCGGCCTAAGCAGCAGTAAAAGCCTCGTCCCAAATACTTGTTTGTATCTTGTAGTAGCCTGAGACTGCTTGTTCACAAATTTATGTCTGTCTCTAAAAAATGCATATTTCAAAAAATGCTGTGGGTGACACATCAGTGTGCGCAACCATGCATCATGCAGCATTGATATTATCACTGCATCCTGTACACAGAGGCAAAACACATCTTAAATATGACTTGAGACTGTGCAGATAGGAGCAAAAATATTTCACATATATTTTACCAAATATTTTACTAAGTTGGCTGTGGCATCTCTGGTTTAGGATGTCATGGTAGACTGCCAATTAAGCATTATAACACCAATCCAATTGTAGCTTTATTTGCAGAGATGACTTTGTTAAAAGGCAGTTGAGGGTTTAATATTCTTGCAGCAACATTATGGGTGTGATCCATATTATTTAAATGAGTGAAGGCCACTGTGTGAAGATTATTCACTGACACAAACCCCATGGGCATACCTGACCTGTCATCACTCTCCCTCTGCTCTCCAAAATATGCTCCATCCATCTCACCTCACCCTTCTCTGTCTCTCTCACTCTCTCTCCCTCCCACTCCATCTTCCCTCATACAGTATGTTGTCCAAATATCTGGTGTTGCCCTGCTTTGTGGGTGTACCTTTAGCTTCTGAATTAAAGATTACACACTCAGTGGATGTGCTGCTGCGCATAAATAAAAACTCACTCACAACTCACTCTTGCCAAGGCTAAAACAAACAAAAAAAAATTTATGTTCTAGATAAGAGAACAGATAATGATCAGATACAGGGATGTGGTCAGCATGTGCGTGTGTGTGTGTGCATGTGTGTGCTCCTAGAGTGAGGGGTCTGAGGGTTGTGAGTGTTGATTGGTCCCTGTTGAGTATCATCTCTGTCCCTCTTCCTTCCTGTGGCTTTCCCCTGTATTGGCTTTCTTCCCCCTCTGTTTTTACTAGCCATGTAATTCCACCCTGGCCTACAAGTTTATTTACATCTCCCCCGATTCCCTAAGCAATAAAGGCCTCAGCTCAAGGCAACTGCAAGGACATGTGCGTGCGTGGGACCTCGCTTTTCCCGCGCACATGCATGTGTTTGTGCATACCTATGTGCAGCGTGTGTGTGTGTGTAGGTGTCAAAATGTCGAGGGTGATTCGGCACATCTTAAGCTGCAGCTGGTCAGGCTGGTAATTGTACCTTCTCGTTTGGTTCCCACTCTAAAAATTTGCAATGCAATGCAAAACAAACTCCTCAGTGCCTGAACCCTTATGGCTCAGCTACACCGGCAAGTATCTGTTGCATCCATCTGCTGATCAGATACGCAGCCATTTACTTCAATACAGCCTGCTCCTGCTTGGAGATAACTTTAGAGATAAGTATGGCTTCTATTTCTGTTGGACTATACAGTGGTCTGTTGCGTATTTGAGCAATATAAATGTATATGCCATATAAATGCCAAGATTTTTCTTATTATAGTCATTTATCGGCATGTCAGTAAACAAAATAAAGGATACATAAACCAGTGTCACTTAAATAAATGTTGGAGATGAGGTTATCTATGGATATGAAGTCTTCTATTTGGCTACAGTACGCCTACAAAAGTGACATAAGTACCCTACATGGTATATCAATGTTCCTCATGGTGCAACTTGAGTTGTTTATGGAAAAATTAGCAAAACAAAACGGACCAGGTGCAGCAACTTAAAATGCCGTGCTGCAACTGGACCACAACAAGTTGAGATACGCGAATGTTAAGCATGCTGTGTGCTTTAGGTGTTGCCCCTGCACCCCTGTTATCCAGCCCTTCACTGTCTGCCTCGTGTCCCTCAACCTCAGCTCTAGGTCAACGTCTCCCTGAAGCCCTATCAGCCTTTACAATTAGTTGATTGAACCTGCCTCCAATGAGCCATCTGCCTGGGCACACAGTGGAACTGATGTTCTCACCTGCCAGAGGCAATTAACTCTAAATACGACTCTCTCAGCACACGCGCCGCAACTCTCCTCCTCGCTGAGTATTATAAGGTTGAAGTAAGTTGAAGTTGAAGAGGGGGAGGGGCAGGTGGGTGGCGGAGAGTCTGCACATGGCCCCCAGAGGGTGATGGGTAATTATTTCCGTCAGATTTATACTGGCAGTCATGCGGAATGGTGGGCGACCGTCTCCGACCCTTGTAGGCAGGGAAGCAGCAGAGGTTTCGGCCGCCTTGGGTCGCAATGGATGGGAGGCCAGGATGGAGGGAGGCAAGGGAAGGGAGGAAGGGCGGTTGGTAGCGTGAAGGGAAGGTTAGGTGATTAATTGGAAGACCGACTCAGGGTCAGTCTCCATTGTTGGGGTGAGAGGTCAAATGAGTGTGGCATTGAGTGCGTCACCTGATGCATGGCTCACCCCTGCTATGGCTGAAAGATGAAGTTGTAATTCAGAGCAGTGCAGACAGAAAGAGAGACAGAGGGAGAGAGAAACAGAGAAAGAGACAGAGACACAGGGAGGGACTGAGGGAAGAGAAGAGAAGAGAAGAGAAGAGAAGAGAAGAGAAGAGAAGAGAAGAGAAGAGAAGAGAAGAGGAGAAGAGAAAGGGTGCCAGAGAGACAAAAACAGAGATTCTCTGGATTTGGAGTCCCTGTCTCTCGATTGACGTTTCAATTAAATTGCTATCACAAGTGCCAAGAGTATTGTTGACTTCATATCCTGCGCGGACATTTTTTTTTCCGTCAGAAGGATTTGAATGACTTCAAAAAGCCTATGAAATGTCCCCAACTAAACCAGAGGAGGATAGAAGTGCCACCAACATTCTCGACTTGCGCTGCACTTGACAGTAAAAAGGTGTCTAGGATTACCACAGAATTTTAAACAGCAAATCATCACCCAAAAATGATAGCCAGGAAAATCAAGAGTGATTTTCCATTCACAAAGAAAATATTAAAAAACATTTAAGGTAATTCCCTTTCACCATACGATGTCTAGACACTGACATCTTTAGTTTTTCATCTCTTTAAAATTCCGTTGGGTTTTTGTGTCACTGTAGCTCCCCCGTTAGCTCCCTTCTCTCGCTCAGCCATTAAAGTTGGCCCAGAACATGACAGATCTTTGAAGCCGCACCCCCTCTCTTCCCAGCGATGCTCCTCTCCTTTCAGAGAATATAGCTTAAAATGACTAGATCTCAGAGCCTTGCAGTCGCTGTTATGATGCTGTATTTCAGGTCTATTGTGGTAACTTGGTTGACAATGGCATATTATTTTGACTATCCTTCTCTCTCTCTTTCCTCTCTCTCTCTCTCTCTCTCTCTCTTGCTCTCTCACTCTTGCTCTCTTTCTCATTCTCTATCTCTCGTTTTCCTTCTGTCTTTCTTTCTATAATTCTGAAATGTCATTTTATATGGTGCCGTATACCCCGCTGATGTCCTTGAAGAAAAACAATGAAGATCTAGAGAATGCTAAGAGGCACATGGGCGTATCATTGCAGGAGTGAGCTATCAATCTTTGAAACAGATGGCATATCAGTTGCATGGCTTTGTCCTTGACATGTCTACTACACTGTATTGAGGTGACCTTTCCAACATAATGGACACTAAAGATGATGGTATGCTTAATTTCATTTAAAGCAAAATCACGCTTCATAGCCTTTCACATGAAAACACTTTTTGTTACAATGGGAAATGCAGCATATCGGTTCACGTGCAGGACTTTGATCATCTTCTTATTGTTGATAATTAACATTATTTGATGCATATTTTCATGGATGGTATGCGGAATAAAAGATTAGGCTAAATAACCAGCTGCCTATTGTTTCACCACCACTGCCGCTTATCAACAGCTCCATGATGGCTTTCACTGCACAAGAAAGAGGGGCCATGTCAATCCTCATTAATTCTCCCAGTGAATTAGAGGCAAAGTAGATGATAGGAAATTAATGTCTGCAAGGAGACACTTAAATTATTCAACAGTAACAGGATTATGATGAAAGATCACTACACTGGCTTCTTTCTCTCTATCCCCATCCATTGCTCCTTCCTCCCCTCCCCCTTTCCCTCTTCCTTTCCTTGCTCTTTCCTCCATTACTTTCTGGTGACAGCCAGTTCATAGCATCTATTTTTTTTTTTTCAACCCTGTCTAATACTACGCTTATTCCTATTGTTGTGTTGTCAGGCTTTAAGGTTGAATTAACAGATAAACCTTATTATGCCTGCATAATCTTACCAAGCATGCTTTTTTAAAATATATTTTCATCCATTTATCCCTATTAAAATCAAGTTCACTCTGTTTACAATCTGTTCATTGTTTAATCTGTATTGTTTTAACATTTCCACAGTAAACTGACTGTGTGAAAGACTGAAGTGCTACACAGCACTATTGTTATTCAGCTCATGCATGTGAGTGCAGCAGAAAATACCTAACACACAGCACATTTGGGATAAATGACCTATTTATTGATCACTGACAAACAAAATTCTGACTGTGTGCATGTACTTGAAATAAATATTGAACAATTTACTGCAGCTGAACAGCATTTTTTTTATTTTTATGAAAAAATAAAAGATAGCAGATAACATTCTGTTATACCATTGGACTTTTCTCCCTTTGGAGCACACTTTTTGAGGCTGCAAGAATAAAAAGGCATTGCAGCATGTTAGTTTAAGGGTCTAGTCTATCACTGCCACACTCCAAACAAACCACAGTATTTACAACAGAGCTAACGATCTGCAATACACTGACAAGGACGTTAACTCACCTATAGTGAATGGCGAAGATGTAAGTTTAGTTAACAAGTGTATTCATCAACATTGTTGGGCAGTTGTCTTCATCACATGAGCAAATAAAACACTATAATATGTCGCTGATCAAGCACTTAAAGGAAGACGACACCACAAAACAGCATACATCTAGTAGGTCTGTGTCAGTGCTTCTGATTGGAAACTCTGCTCTGGTATTTTTGTTTTCAAGTCTGGGTTTCAGGATTTCCTACCTCAAAATTGCGTCACAAATTTTGGAAACTGGGTGATTGGCTCCACACTTCATGGGCTGCGGCTGTACTGTTATGGAAGTGCACAAAAACAAAAAACTGGTTGTTGCTGAAGGCAACAGCAAGGCCAGCAAATTAACCAGTTAGCTAGTGAACTGTACTTATCTCCAAAAGCTGGGTTAACTGTGGCCTATGAGGGATGCCACTGTCGAAAACATAATGCACGACAACATTTTCAACCACATTTTACACACACTTAAGCCATTCTTGACGTAAGAACGATTGAAGCAGCTCCCCGGGGAACAAGACAGACTGGAGAGGCTCTGGCTAACAGTGACGGGTGCACGGTGCATGTGTGGAGACTGCACAGCCATGCCAACAGTGACTGAAAAGCTGTTTGTGAAGTGTAGTCACAGAATCTCATGTCCTGCTCATCAACCATTCCTGCGGCCTTAGCCGGCGCTGTGGGATACCTTTAGAGGACTAGCCTGAGGCCAGGGGTGCAGAATGTCTGTGTGCTAATTATCAACTGCTTCTATTAATGGACAATCAATTATTCATCTATGGTGGGTTATAGATACATGACACCCGTGTGCAGCAGCTGGTACGTTAGTTTGGCCGCCCGTCCTTCATTGGAGAATGACAGCGACCGACGTGGCCGTGGGCAGTGTTGCGGAAGCGTGCAAATACTGGATTACACTTGTTTTAGTAACACCATATGTGCTAGTAGTGAGCAGCTGACAATATGCAGGTTTTAACTAATTTACCATGGCAGATATTAGTTTTTTTCCTCTGCAGAGAAAACATTTTTAGAGCTAAATTAAACATTACTATTCTGAGTAATAGCACTTCCATAGCTATGGAGAGTGAATTTGGTGTGAATAACTAGGAGAACAAAAGGAAAAGGTTTTCCTCATGTCAGAGTGCCTGAGGACAGCGGAAATGTGAAGCATTTGATGAATTGGCTCTTTAGGTTAAAAAAAAAAAGACAAGAGGACCAAAGGGATACTGAGCAGTTTTGAGTTTGTTTTTTTTCTTTTTTCCCCGAGGACAGAGAAAGAAGACAGAGGGGAAATGGGGAGTGAGAGGATGGAGAAAGGGAGGGGTAATTAGAGACTGAGAGCAGGGAATCTTTAACAGCTCAGTGAGCATGGATCAAACCGTTGCCTTGCCTTGAAGATATCCTATTTTATTCAACAGTTCTACACAGACACAATACCCTCAATACTTCTTGTTCAGATATTGAACTCGGAATGCAAATACTATACTGTTGAGGGTGCTGATGGTTGAGGGTACTGTAGCACTTTGTTATCGGCATCCAGTCAATGCGTGTTTCATGTCACCAGAAAGTTAGACAGCAAGAAAGTGTGTGAAGAGTTCTACTCCAAAACAACATAAACCCATTTTGGAAAAGATATTCATTACTCATCATTAAATCCCTCTAAAATGCACAGAACCCCAATTTATTCAAGTATTGTCATTTTGCCAACCAAAGACATAAGTTACAAGGGTGGAGAAAATAATGGAAGAATTGAATAATGTATGAATATCCAGTACCTAATAAGGAGTAGGGCTGCCATTTGCCTTCAGAACATCTTCAGTCCTGGGATGCTGATATTAGGCCATTCTTCAAGAAGGAAAGCCTCCAGTTCTTTGTGGCTTAAAGAAGATTGGAATGCACTTCACACGCTGCACTCGAGGATTCCCCATAAACATTCAACGATGTGATGTGTAGATCTGGTGATTGGGGAGGCCATGGAAGGCGTTTCACTTTATCTTGGTGTTCATGAGGCCACTCTTGAATTTGCTTAGCAGTGTGTAAGGGGGGCATTACCATCCTGGAATATGGGAACAGCGCTTGCACCATAGGGTGCACCTGGTGCTGTAAAATGGCCTCATATTCCTTGGCTGTTATATGACCAAGCAGAGCATTCATCAAATGTAATGACTCCCATGAGATGGCTTCCCATAACATTACAGATACACCACCATTATTGTTAACAGACATCGTGGGTTGAAGGCGTTCTTTGGTTTTCTCCAAATGTAAACCCATCCAAAAGAAGGAAAATGGGTAAATGACACATCGGACCATATTACTTGTTTTCCACTGCTCAGCAGTCCATGTTTTGTGCAGCTTACACCAGGTTATGTGTGTTTGTGTGTTGGCCTTAGATACAAGTGGCTTCTGAATGGAAGCTATACCATAAATACCAGCTTTATGAAGCTCATCACATACAGATTTTGTTGAGAATGTATCACAGAGGTACCGATTCACTTCTGTCCTGTACACCAAACAGTTTGTCTGTTAGGTATATTGTATGTTGTCATGATTTTCAAGACTGTTCCTCTTGCCACATATGATTTTACAGATTTTGTGGCTGATGAAAATGCAATTCGGGCAACGACTATTTGGCCTCTTACGAACTCTTTTAGATGCTTCAAGTTGCATTGAAAACTTTTAAAGTTGACACATACTGCTAATTGGCATTCATTCAAGTCCTGTTTCATGTGGTGTTTATGTTTTTTTTTTTTATTCATCGTTGTGTGTACCACAGCACCACAAAAATTAATTAAATCGTAAAAAAACAAAAAACAAAAAAACAAGGTGTAGAACATAGAACACAGTTGAACCTTCCTTTCATAGACCGGTTTAAATTCCAGAGGGAAAAAAAATAAGCAGCCACTATCCAATGTGAAAAAGCCTGAAGAATGCATGAAGTCAGTTTTAATTTGAAGCCAGTGCATTTTATCCCCAGAACAGCCCTGGCTGTTGTGAAATTAAAGCAAAGAATTTTAATGAAATATTAACCATATCCACGTTATCCACATATTAATGAAATTGTTGTTGTTCACAGTCAAAACAACTATGGTGGTAGACAGTAGTACACATTACACAGACGTACAGTACATAAAGCACAGAACAGCATCTGCATGTGTTTACTTCCAACGCAATGCATATCACCATCTGAGCAGCCTTTCTTGAAATTGCCCCTAAACGCTGTTCAGGCAGATGTCACCCCCTTAAAGAAAATAGCGAATGAATCCTTTACCGAGCCCAAAAATCTATTTAAAACCAGCAGATTGAGTAGGCCAGATGTCAGATGTGTTTTCATATTAGTCACAGCTCGCTGGAAAAGGGGGTGAAGTTAGCTACATCAACAGGACATGCTGGCAAACAGCCAAAATTGTCCAGGCATATACAGTCGACAGTCCCATCTACTGAATGACAAAGTTGGGTGGGTGGGTAAGATAATGTGATGCAATTCACTGACATTGTATTTTCCCACTGAGCCATTCAAAATGCTACATGGGATGGAGCTAACAGGTGTCAAAATGGAATATTAAGAGGGCGAAAAAAAAGAAACCCTTTGACAATGTCACATCGCTATTTATTGATGTTTAGCTGCTTGTGTCAGCCCCAACTTCATTTTTTGTCTCTTTAAAAACAGGTCTTCATTGTTTGAAGAATGAAAACATCACATATCTGTTTCAAGTTGAAAACCTCAAGCGGTAGCCTTGATTCCTGCCAACACAACATCAAATGTGTTTTTTTCTTCTCACCTTCTTCGACTTGGAGAGCTTTGAAGAAATCTGACAGAGTATGTTGAGGGAGTTACCTGATGCAGACCTGAGGGCTTACACTGTAAGCTGTCTTTGTTTTTCAGTGAAAGTGTGCAGCTCTCTCTTCATGTTATTTTTGACTTGATTGTGTGCCTGGAGCAGCATGGAATGATATTGGTTAGTTTTGGAAAGAATGAAAAACTCAGGATCTCATTGTTTTATGCTCTAAACTGATTGCTCCTTATTGGCTCTGTGGCAAGGTAATTCTTAGAGCAGTAAACTTTATGTGGATGATTATTGTTTGATATTGTTTCAAAACTAGGCCATTTAGATGTCTGGTAAATTCAAGATGTCTCTGTTATTTGTAGTTTTGCCTGCTTCTCCATTACCTAGCTTTGATTTTCTGCTGTTCACCCTCTCCTCAAGTAGAAAGCAGTTGACTGTTTCCCGCTGATAGCCCAACTTCCATGCGCACTTTACACACAGGTGATGGAAGCTTGCAGTGGCGCCAGATGGTTACTATGGTTACCATGGTTACCATGGCATTTGCACCTGCATTTGTCCAGCTTTTAGGCTACTTTACACTGAATAAATCCCAGTTCTGCTCTGTTTTTTTTGACTAGGTCGAGAGGTGGGTCAGTGCCAGTATAATTTAGCTCTCCTTCTTACCCGCATGGCGTCTTTACACAGATTTTTTGGCCAAGAAAGATTTGGCTTTATGCCGATATAGCCTAAATTCTCTGTGTAAAGACGGCAATATTCGAGAGGAATTCTTCTTCTGTAAAGACACAACGATGAGTTGCATTTGTTGACATGAGAGGTGACTAGAGAGGAGATTAGAGAGGATTCAAAGAGAGTTGAATATTAATAAATGGCATTGCCTACGGCTGGCCTGCAGACCATGAGCGAGCTTTTGTCTCAAGCCACAGGCAAAGCTAAACAAAGCACTTTTTCAACAAAGGCATGCGCAGCTCTTAGTTTTGCCATAAACAAAACACTACAGTAGTTAGCAACTCCACAAGATGCTCACAAGATCCTGCTGTTTTCAAATTAGCACAGTTACAAAGTTTCATGCAGCTTGCACTTGTTTCCCCTGTCCCAATGGTCTTGAATACCATCTATTTCCTCTTTTATGCTTGCCTCTGCCCTGTGATCCTCCCTTGCATGTATCACGTTTTCCCTGCATGTTTCTTGTATATAATGATGCTGCTTTGTTGGTGTGAAGCCTGTTTTTATCCACAGATGTAGCTTGTGTTGAACAAATTTGTGGCCAGGTAGATAAATATAGTGCCACCACATGTCTACCTGGTCATTCTGGTCTTTTGACAGATTTTGTTAGATTGCAGTGGCTGGTGTGTCCTGGCTCTGGCAGATTGAGAGAAGACTTGCTCAGTACATAGACCGTGGCTCCAGCCTGATAATGTAAAGATTGTGGCAACAGTGTGCACTTGTCAGATGGTTGCTGCTGTCCTTCTCCAAGGAATTTCCTTCTCCCAGCCGTACATACCTCAGTAAGTGTTCAGTACATTTTAACACATAATTTCAATAGCTACTTGTCGGGTATGTGTTCCCTTTTAAATGTGACACAAAGGGATATACAACCAAGAAAAACCTTCCCACCCATCACAGTAAAGGAATATACACAAATCCAGTATAGATATCAGATTTAGTGTGAATCATGAGGAAGATACAGAAAACTGCATACTGATAGCTGTTTTTTCAGCGTAACAAACAAAAATACAACTTTTCACTCTGAATTGTATCTCTGTCAGATGAACAAAAGATGCACTTACCTTTGACAGCTCCTTGGCTTACATTTGAAACACTGTTACAATTATTTTGTTCAACAGAAAACCATTCATATACAACATCTGTACAGTAAATACTATTCAATGTATTTCATAGACACATCTGATTTGAAATTGCCCATATGTAACAGCTTTATGGATGTTTTTATAGGGGAAATAAGTACGATTTTTACTGCCCCATATCACAATATGACCATAATATTTCTACTGGTTGTTGATCAATACCAGTGACTCAACCCCCCTCCACCCCCCTCCCCACATACTGCCCACACATTCCTTTCACCAAGCATTTTCAACTGCTGAATGATGGAGGACTTTATGCTACGAGTGAGTGACTGGCGTCGCAAGAAATTTCAACTATGAACACGAAAAACCTCCTTCTTGACAAACTAGTATTATTATTATTATAGTATTTTGCACTGTGTTATTTTACAGTACGTCTTCTCTAGATGTTTCTGTTGGATTTCTGCTCCAAGTAGCTTACTCGTCTCTGTTGTGAAAGTGTGACTTTATTGGTTGTGTCAATTACAGGCTACAGTAACATGACTTTATAACGCCACAAGCACTGCAACTGCAGTTGTATCAAAAGCCATTTTGCCAGAATTTAATGTGAAGAGATCATTGCACATATTTGCCTCCCACTCTGCCGCAAGTTTTGTTTTGCCTCTTCACTGACAGTAAGTGTGCAGTAATGGAAAAAGTGAAAATAGTTCCCATTAAACTCAATAATTAGCTGCGTGATAAAGTCATGTTAGGAAAAACTGCAATACATATGCTGTTCAACACGATGTATTACGTTCGTCAGAGCAGCAGTATGAGCCTGAGCTGTTTTTAATGTATTTGTGAAAAACAATGGCACCCTATGACTTACAGGAGATACAGCAAACCTGCAGTACAACAGACAGACAGACAGACAGACAGACAGACAGACAGGCGCTTTTGACTGTGGCAAATACATTGGTGGGTTTAGACATTTCATGGGCAATAATGGCGATAGGAAAAAAATAAAATTACACCAGTGTTATCCTTTAAAGTCAAACTTGTCTTATAAGCCCCTATTCTTATGGCAGTGAAAGTGTAATACACTAAACTGCTGCAATCATGTCCGATTTTGATCCTCATTGCTGGATACGCACGGAATACAAACGATCTAAAATTACAGGAGAGGTTCATTTAATGCCTGCAAACACAGCTGTGGTTCACTGTGACCCAGATAATTACTTCATACAAAAACATCTTTTTCCAAATCAGACCGTTCTCTTTTACCAATTTGACAATGCGATCTCTTTATTTGTAGGCTAGTGAGCTTGCAGACATGAAACAAAAACACCACGGCAAAATATTCCATCTGCTAAGTGTATTTTGTGTGGTCGGACTGAAAGAACATGAATTACAAAAGCTCACCGGGTCGAAGGTTTGCATTTCTGCCGGAGCACGAATTTGGCTTGGAGCGGGAAACAGAGTGAGGTGAGGATAAAGGTTAGCCCTCCGGCTAACGAGGTCACCGGGAAGCAGACCTGACAGTGCAGCCAATCCAAATCCAGACACGCAAACTCCGCTCTAATAAAGGACGCCTACCCAAAGGTCAAATCAGTGGCTATGAAAATTGTCAGAACTTCAATTTAGATGTGATTCTTTTTTTCTGTGAGATGAAAAATATCCACACAAGCAACAGGCACGTATTGTAGACCGAGGCCATTTTCAGTCTTCGCAGTCCAATCATCCACAACTGTGCCGGATGAGATGGATGTTTTAAACAGACCTTGAATAGGTCAGACAGGTCAAGCTTGTCTGGGCAGAGGCACTCGAGTAGTTCTCCAAAAGAGAACTTTTCATTTCTTAGTGCTCTTCGAAGACAGCATGTTTTTTTGGATGGTCGATTAAACCGTTGTCTAGGGGGTATGCCTTAAAACCTTCAGACTCCATTTTATAACTCGTAGATCAGAATAAAGTGGTCTTCGCTTCATGTTTACACTCTCTCAACCATTCACGCTTCCCTTGAACGCTGTTTCTGGCTCCCATTTGTAACAAAAAAGATGCAGCCACTCACTCATAGCTCTGATACATAGCGTAAATATTTACAGAGGCATTACATAAACGACTACCAACCTTTTAAAAAAGCAAGCAGTGCTCATCACAGTACCTGTCTCCCATTGACCTGCAGTGATTGGCGCATGTTCAGTTTCAGCTCTGAATTCCAACATAAAGCACCGAACATGAAGAAATTATGAGTCATTACAGTGGAGGTGGCGAGAGAGATTTCACACTTTGCTCACAGCAACGGGAATACACAGAAGTGTGACATTTCATGTACAGAAATACTTCTGATGGACATGTTTTCTACTGAATACAAGCATATGAGTGTGGAGGGAGATGAGCTGCTGATGAATCATATATGAAATACTGATGAGACTTCCCTTGCCCTTGCAGCAGAACTGTGAGAAAGAGAGTCTGGCACCGAAAAGCACATCCATCTGTGTATCTCTGACGATTTCAGTGGTTGGACTCCCCACACACACCCTCACACACACACACACACACCCAAAGACACACATACTCTTAATGATTTATTACCTAGGTATTGCCTTATCTCCATATCCATGACACTGGTCCAGCCTGCCGTAAATAACCTTGTGTCCCCTCATTAGTAGGACAGACATGTCTCCCTTGGCCTCATTGCCTGCACATACTCACACACAAACACGCACACACACACACACACACACACTCACACACACACCATCCTCCTGAGACCAGGCCAGCCATCACCATCATAAATCCGTGGGGCACGCAGTCTGGCAGCCGGGGCTGGGCAGCTAATTATCCAGACAAGTAGCGCTGGGCATGGAGGTGACCCAGACGGACACACTGGGAAACCCAGCGATACAGAGAGAGATACAGGCCGATGCTAAAGCTCTGAGATATAATAGACAGACAGAATGACAGCTAAAAGGAGTGATAACTGTATTGATGTGAGGAGACTTTATGTCAATAACAGGTAGTGCAGGGTCAGCTGCCGAACAGCGTCCCTGGAGCCGGTATGGATTCAGCGCCTTGCTCTAGGCTTGACCTGCCCACACGGGACCCTGCATGCTTGCTTGAACCTGGGTTCGCCAGTTGAAAGGTGGTCTCCCTTCTCACCGCATCACTGTTCATTCATTCATTCATTACCCACTTATTTCTCCTCAGGGTCACAGGGGGGCTGGAGCCTGTCCCCGAAGCAGAGCGGAGTCAGCCTCAGTCCTGCTGTTGATACAGTCATACCGCTGCTGCTCCGGGTGTATTTGGGGGAGGTGCTGCTGACAGACAGGCAAAGACGACCTGCTGTGCTGCAACTTGCTGTGGAATGGCGAGGTGCGTGAATATGTGTGTGTGTGTGTGTGTGTGTGTGTGTGTGTGTGAGCGAGTGTGAGTGTGGCTGACTTGATGAGCAGACTGTGAGTGGGCTTGTGTGAAGTCCCAGCAGCCTCAGCACAGAGAGGGCGAGAAAGAGAGGAGGACAGAGAGGAGACAAGCCAGAAAAAAATGGACGCCAAAATCAGCTGAATGACGTAAACAGATATCAACAAGTCCGACAGTCCAGTGCCAATAATTTGTCCTACTGACATGTCTTGATGTTTTGCTAATTGGAAGAATGCCTATTTATGTTGACATAGTTTTAATTTTGTCAAGCATTGATGACACAGATGCCTCGATTTACCAAGAAAGGCACAAACAATTGCCACACTAAAATAATAACACAGGCAGCTGTTTCCAGTTCTGCACCTGATTTACAAATATCTGTCATGCCAGTGAGGTCGGCACAATTTGTCTGCTTGGATTTGGATTGGGCTCGAAGCAGATGGAAGAAATAAAAAAAATAGATACATTTTTTTGTTGGCAAATGAAAGGTAGTTTAATATCATGCCTAGTCCAAAAACAGCCTCCCTCAACATTTTGTTTTCAAATGTTTTATCAGGTTTCAGTGCTTTTTTTTTTTTCTTTTGAAAACATGTTCAATTTCACTGACTAGCTGTAAATATGTGCCATACTTACAACTGTGATGGAAAATTGGGAACATATTGCCTGTTTGTCTTTTAATTTATGATGAAACTTGGAAAAAGTGATACTTATCCTTTTTTTCTTCTTCTGTATTTTAGGTTAAAGTGGTCATAAAAAACATCTGAATGACACCATCTTCTCTATCTCACTCTTCATGTCCATTCATTTCTACTTTCTTTCCTTCTTTTTTTCTTTCTTTCTTTCAAGGACGTGTATTCAACCAGACGACCTGAGTTCAACCCCCAGCTTCAGAGATGGGAGTATATATTTATTTTTTTCCTATTTTATCCCATTAACACTCTCAGATCATCATTCATATCAAAACATCTCAAGTACACACGGACCCAGAGTGTGATCTTTGCACTGAGCGAGCCCTGTCCTGTCCCCCATGTTTCTCTCTCTCTCCCACTCTTCTCGACTCTGGTCAGCTCCTGCTCCCAGCGCAATCATGTCTGTTCTGCAGTCCATACAGCGGCTGTCTGGCCAATCAAGAGCACCAGCAGGAAACCAGTAGCAGCTAGCAACTCCCTTAGATGGGATTATAGCCAGTTTAGCAGTAAACCTACAATCAGCGGCTGGCTACAACAGGGCGACTACCTTCCATACTGCTTTCATACTAGTGAAATCAATTTCTTCCAGAGTGGTTTTGTGTGTTGGTTTGGGCGTGAGAAAATTTGAAAAACAACAGTGTTTGAGCTGCAGAAGCTGGATAAATGGTAGCCAGTTTTCTAGAAATTAAGTCAGGGAGAGTTTGAAATTGAACAGGTGCTTCAGGTACATGTAACACTTTGTTTATTGCTTTTCTGCTGTTGCAATTCCTTATGTTGGCAGTGGGTATAAAGTATCACTGACAGCGGCCCCAAGAGGCTTTGCTTTGTATCAAATTGTCTCTCCCCCATATTATAGCTAAGATTTAGGGTGTAAGTCCACCAAAGCTTAAACTGAAACAAAACCCGTCTTTGAGGGATGTCCTCATACTGCAGAGAAGCCAAGCAGTAGTATTGTATGAAGGCTTATAATATATGTTGAGGTGGGTGGGTGGGAGATGGAGGTTCGACTCCTGCCAGCCCAGCAGCCAGCCGACAGATCTATTATAGTGACACTGTGTTGTACACTGAGGATGGATCTGCCAACTGCCAGCCCCCCACCCCACCCAGAACACCAATCAGAGAGGAGAACCAGGCTCATTATTCAGGACAATTAGCCAATGGGCTGGGTGTCCCCTGCCATTACTCATGGCTCATTTGGGCCCAGTCAGATGAAGGTGCCATGTCCGCTCAGGCGGCATGTCACTCAGGGGGGCTGACACAGAGAGACAGAGAGAGAGAGAGAGAGAGAGAGAGAGAGGCTGCCAGCTCGACATCAGCTCAGTCAGGAGTACAATCCTGCCCATTCATGAGGTGTGTGTATATGTATGTATGTATACATGTGTTTCTGTGTATGTATTTCAAAATAGCGGGCCAAAACAAACTCAGACAAACAGATGAGAGCTGTGCAAAGTGGAAATAGCTGCAGAGATAAAGTTACAGTGACCAGACAGATAGAGATAACAAGGACATGCAGCGAGCATAATGAAGCCGGAGACAAGGAATTACAGCTCTTATCAAACATGAAGGTATGGCAGCCTAGCATGGCAGACTGTGCTGACGCCATGACAGAAAGGGATGCTTCAGGCTTCCACCTCAACCTCCGGTATGGACACACATGCAACACACACACGCACACACTCACACAGTCGCAGAGATGAAACTGTGTATGCATGACTAATCCAGTTAACACTCTCCCCCAGCAGTCTGGCATGGTAGTAGCGTCCAGTATCCCACAAATTTGGATGCTCTCCTGTGTGTGTGTGTGTGTGTGTGTGTGTGTGAGCCTCCAGTTTGGCCTCTTTCAGTCGATGATAGTTTGTGTGCATGACTTTGTGCATCCATTTTGAGGGTGTGATGTGGGCAAATAAGAAGTGTGACTTAATTCCCATGAACTAGTGCCTTTGTCTGTTCATCTGTCTGTCTGCATGTGCTAACATGAATCATCAACCACAGATTTAAAACTGCTGTTGAAATGGTTCGCTAATGTTGAGAAAACTGAAAAGATATTTTTATTGATTTTATCAAGAGATATATTATTTTGTTTTCGCCAGTAGACACATTATGCTCAGGTGACTTCAGAGTGAAATCAGTACTTTTTGTAGTGGGGTTCAAACTATCATTGGACAAAGTCAAGTCAAGTCAGACTTCATTAGGAAACTAAATGGAAGAAACCTTGGGAAGGGCCTGACAGAGAGGAATCTCCCTTCCAAGACAGTCAATAGGTACAAAGAGTGGGAATACAAAGTGATACGATCCTATATTGTATTAAGAGTGATGGGTACAATTTCCTGTAGGTCCACTGTATGATTTTCCATGTTAGAGCAGCACTGCATCATTCCTATGATTGAAGAAAGCAGGGTCTAATCTGTAGGATTTTTAAGGAGGTGAGTATATTAAATGACTCCGGTTTCCATTAGGCATGTTGCACCAAATTGTTTATCGACTCATATCTCAGCGCTGACACTTACTGATTAATGATGTTATTAAGGAAGTAGGAGCAGCAGGAGAAAAAAGATGACAGGCCGTTCTGTGGTTGTCCAAAAACATTGACCATTAATGTGTGTGTGCATGTGTGCATGTGTCTCTGAGCACGTCCATCCTGGCATGTGTGTGTTGGTGTACAAGATTAAAATCTAATGCACCCAATCATGCATTTGTGTTCATCAGTGCATTCATGCATGCATAGAGTATGTCTATTGATGTTTGTAATGCATGTGTTTTGGATGAGCCATGTGTGAGTATGAGGGAGTGAACACACATACATGTATGTATGAACACAACCATCAAAACACCACACTGTCCATCTTAATGAGTCATTTAGCCTCATATTCAGCCTTCAAATCTTATTTTTCTTAAACCAAGAGAAAAATTCTGCCAATGAGGTAAGATAACTCCACTTGTTTCCAATGCAGTTTCACTTAATTTCTAGAAATGAGTTAATATCTTGAAACAAGTCAGAATAAGGCAGATCATTGCAATACTATCAAGAAAATAACAGTTGGTTCTACAAAATTCTTGAAACAATTTGATTTGCATTGGAAACAAGCAAAATTAACTAACCCCATAGGCAGATTTTTTTCAGTTTTAGGACTCAATAATAGACAAAATGACTTGTTAAGATGGAGATTTTTTGCAGCGCAACATGAAGTATTTCCACAGTGAGGCACTCTAGTGGTTTTCCACAGGTGTGGGGTAACTTCTCAGCTAAAGGCAAATTCTAGTCAAATATTCTAATGCATAATTACTCTGAAAAATCATCTCCATTCCACAATGCATTTCTTTCCAAACTGAGGCACTGTCATTCAGGATGACAATGGCTCTTTCCGCCAGGCACAAGTGTTCACCCAGTGTTTCGAACAGCATGGTAATAATGTTAGCCACATGCCAAGGTTTTCTAAATAACAAGATATCATCCAAATTGAGCTTTTATGCTCCACTCTGCAATGGCGCCTACAACGGCATTTTCCACTACCATCATAATGATGGGGAGCCCAGATGATATGTCTCAGAATCATATGTTAGTAACGATAAGCAGGAGATCAGTAGACCGAGACCAGGGCTGGGAAAGCACTCCACATCATTACTAAGCCGCCACCATCATGGAGGAAAGTTTTCATGTTGGTGCTGTTCTTACCCTGTGCGCCATCCAATCCCCGTCGCTCTGCCCGCGTTTATACGTCAAGCTCGCTGTCAGCCGTCAGTCCCGTTGGATGGAGGCCCGCTGCCTGGCTGTGAGCCCAGGCAGACAGAGATACTGTAGGTCTAGGTGACCTTTGAGCTGTGGCAGGCTGCGAGTCATCTGACACCTGTCTCATTCACATCTGCTCCAGGACCCATGGGCCGCTGGTTTGCGTGTATGTGTGCTTGTGCTCACATGGTGTGTGTGTGTGTGTAAGTGAGACAGAGTGAGAGAGAGAAGGGGTCTTGCCTCACTACACCTACGACGGATCAGTCGGGGGGAGGAGAAAAATGAACTAATCAGCCTCTCCAGTGGTGGAATCTCACCCAATTTATTTCCAAGCTAACAGGCGTCGGTTAATGAGCTGAAGCTAAGCATCCTCTCTCCCTTCCTTCTTTCTCCTTTCCTCCTGTCCTCTGCAGTTCCACTGGTGATTCTGTGGACTAAACCAATTACTTTTGAGCGCATCCATTCATGTACACACGCATTCACATTTTTGTCCAAACACACAGGTTCACATTCCAGCACAAACACAAACTAAAGCACACACTTGCATATGAATACACACGCTGTATGTACTCACACACACACACACACACACACACCCACACATCCACCCACACACACACACACACACACTTCAAACATGACATCTCTCTACACACATACCCTCAGCACTTGGTTTAGTTGGCAATTACTAAAAGTTTTTGGTAGTTTGAAAGGCTGCATGATCGGCGGAACAGCAAGAGCCAGACAGTGTCATTACCAAATGATTTTACCAGACATCAATGGGAGTCAAACTGAAATAATAAGACTTATTTTGGACTGTAGTTCAGTGGAAGAAGGCTTATCTTGAATCAGTTTTACCTTTGAGACCATCATTAATGGCCATGGACACATGAACCACGGTCCTAGACTAGCACTCTTTCTGTGCTAGGGTAAAAAGACACTGTACATGATTGCTTGCAGATTTTTTAAATGCAGTCTGTCCTTGCTGAATTTTCACACTCATGGTACAGTAAGAAGGCCACTTCAGGATATTGAATTTACATCCAGGTCTTCTTGGCTAATTAGTGGAGATCTTGCTTTTACCATAGTTCCAACAAGCTCTCACACATAAATTTGGAAGAACAAGGTGAAAAACTGCTCTCATAGTCCACATCCCTCAGAGCATTGTCATCTTTGAAAACTTGGGTAGTCACTTCTGCAAGAAATCTTGTCTCTCCAGCTTAAGGCTCGATAGATAAGGAGTCCTGTTCCCAGAAACCTATATGCGCCTACAGCTAACACTTAACATAATCAACGTCCCGAAGGTGAGAATATACCAACTGTTTTTGCTCACTGCTGTCCAGGTCAAGCTCAGCAGCTTTCAAACGCCACTCATATAGACGTCATCTAAACTTGTCCCTCTGCAATCAGTAACTCTAATACTTAAGGTTCTAATACATAAGGTGTCAATATTATCGAACGTACTGTATCGGTGGAAAAGCATGGCTCCAAAAGTCATATAACTGAATGGCGAACGGCTCAGGTGACCTTTTGAGAAAATGCCAGTGGAACCTTCCAGCAAAATCCCTCATTCCTGGAACATAGCAGTCCTGACATTATGGGGAGGCTTTGCGTAATCTGTGGCAGTGAAAAGGTGGCCAGGATCTGGTTTCCAATGAAGGCTGCTGGCTAGCCAAAAGCCATGGAGGAATTAAACCCCTACTCCCATCCCCCATCCTCCCAAACTTCTTTTATATATCGACCAGAAAGACATCCAACGGAGAGGAGGAGTGAAGGACAGATAAAAGAAAGTAGACAGGGTGATAAAAGTGAAAGAAAGTGCGTATTTGAATAGCATGTACCATACTCCTATATAACCCAGTAGGTGTGAAAGCACCAGGTAAAATTTTCAGTAGACTCTTACAAAGCTGAATCACGTATATGAGTCAATTCACCATTCAAAATGAAATGAACAGAAACAGTTTATCTCCAAAAAGGACCTGAGAATCTCCGGTCCTAATAATTAAAATGGACTAATGGCATTAGTAGCAGTGTGAAAAGCGAATGAGAGACTCACTGCACTCCCTTCAATATGAATAGACAATTGAAAATGATGAAAGCTTAAAAAAATAATGAACGGGGGAATAGTCACTTTAGGTCCTCTGTGGAACCTTTAGGAGCTTCTAATATTGAGTGTAAAAATGTATATTAGCCTGCATTGTGTGTGCACCCTGGAAAAAAAGCGCTTGCTTCACAATTTGTTTGAGATATTTTCTTATATTCTGTGCAAAGCTTTAGACTGATAATTCCACTATCTTAATTACAACTGACAGTATTTTAAGGTTCAAAATTTAGATCTGAAGTCCAGAACACCTACAGGTAGAAAATATTCTCCTGGCCAAAAGCTGTGCATGTGAAACATATGCAGCAAGTTTTGTGAGTGCAAAGAAATTGAGGTGTCAAAACTGACAAATAAATAAATAAAGGGTCTACTTAAAATGAGGTTACATGGACAATTTATGCTATTTTTGAATTCCATATACCCTCGAAATTGGTTTATCGTGCTTCTTCAAGACCACTTGATATGCCATGTGGTAAACCAAGGTCTTCTGCCTTCATCTGGCGTAATCTTTCAGTTCTAGCACCAAAACCAACCCTATTAACCACGGGTTTAAGGGTTTTAGCATGCATCTCTCCTTTTAATCCGAGCTCATCAGTGTTCAGCTCAGATAGCTTGTGTGAGCTGATCAGCTCTCGTCTGCACGTTGACGCAGAGTCGCGGCGGAAAAGGCCAAGAGTTCAAGCCCGCAGGCACCAACACCAATCACTCCCAAGCACCGGGCACCTGCTTGTCACGTTCCCATGACAACAGTCTCCTTCACTGCTGTGGAAACCAGGCTCCCCTCTGGGTGCAGCGAAAGATTCAGAGAAAGAGCGAGAGAGAGCGAGACAGAGAGAGAGAGAGAGAGAGAGAAGGGGAGGGGGCAGAGAGATAGAGAGAGTGAGAGAGAAAGGGCAGTCACTGCTGGCTCGAGCTGAATAACTCAATATCCTTTCTCAGATGCATGAAGAAATCAATAGAGGCACAACATATTTAAGCACATACGCTATTTGACACTGTACACAGCCTCTGGTCAATGGGGAAAATGGTAAGTGATATCTCTCATGCTGCAAACACTATCTAATACACCTCATATAACACTCTAGGAAAAAAAATAAAAGATGACATCAATCAGAGTGTGTCCGTAGATCCGAGCTTCGTTCTAAAGATTGTTTGTTTTTCACTGAGTCATTTGACTGGACATTAGCAAGCCTTTCCTTCCCTGCTCTTCCCCATACTCTTTTCACATGGAGACAAAAGGAGGCTCTTTTCTGGTGGGGAAGAAATGGCACCAATTAAAAGGCAAGTGGCTCTAACACATTCTGAGCGTATAGCGCTGCCTGGGTAGTAATTAAGTCCTCCAGTGTGTTACCGCCATTAGAGCTCTGAGCTACTAAACGAGGACACACCCAGCCCAGTGTGACCAGATTAAAAGAAGAGAAATCAGCCCCTCGCTGCTCCCAAATGGCCGCCATCGCTTCAGGCGCTCCATCAGTCTACACTGTACCGCTGGAATCACCCTCCAATCAGTATGAAAGTGACATAAACTCCCCGGCTGACTGCTAAACTGTAGTCATAACAGTGCTAGCATTTTACACCAAGAGGTTTACTGAAAAAAAAAAAAAATTAAACAATTGTGTCTGCCAGCTTTTCAGGAAATGGTCTTCATATGATGTTTGGGTATTTTGTGGGATTGATAAAAGTTTCTAAATTGCTTGTGAAAAATAATAATAATTTGGTTTCTTTTACAGTCATTCAAAAAGAAAACATCAGATGGTTTTGTGTTTTGAGTACGGAAAATATTCCATCTGTAATAACCATCACAAATATCATCACCCAAAAATGCACATTGATGTCATTATTTTTATGATCTATTGTTCTATTGTTGTTTACACTACAAACCATGCAGCTTTTACTGATTAGAGAGAACATAACAAACAAACGCATTGAACCGCATCAATGGAATCCAGTCCAGTCTGTCAATTTGTCTCCCACTTCCAAACCTTCTGGAGAAATATGACGCAAGGAAGCAAGGAAAACCCTTTCATTACCCCTGGTGTCTGCGGTGTGGGAGAAATCAATAGAGGTGTCCATGTTGGATTCATCTATATTCTACTGTGTGAACCTAATACCCTCATATGGGGAAAAGGAGGCTGAGTGGGTGGTTTGAAGGGAAAGGGGGTGTGGGAGTTCGAGAAGCAGAGGAAGAGAGACGGAGGGGTCGTTGAGGGGGAAAGGAAGTTTCGGAGAGAGGTGGAGAAGAAAGGTCAGAGAGTTATTTATGCAGGAAGTTTTTTTGGTGCACTCGCACAGGTTGGAATAACAGCCAGGCTAGAGTGACTTTGGCGGAGTTGAGAGAGTTCTCTAAGATTTAGATGCCGGTGGGATACAGTGGCTGCACAAAATATCACGTTTGAACTGAGCTGAACTGCGGAGGAAAACAAAGTCCTCAGTTATCTCCCAAGTCTAAGAGATATAAACGGAGACAGAATCGTCTCTGATTTTTGTAGAAACAAATCAAGGAGGAGCACGAGGCTGTTGGAGACGCACATTTCAACTGTGGAAGTCATGCTAACGAGGCACCTGTTCAACATTGGTGAAAATCCACACTCACACACACACACACACACACACACACACACACACACACAATCCAACGACCGCATCACCTGTCACCGGGAGCCTCATTAAGCTGACAGGCGCTGGCCTCTCAGGGCAGGCCAAGATGTCAGAGCCCTCTCCTTCCTGTCGTGACATGATGGATCTCTCCACCACTGGCTGCCAACCTGCCACTCAAATCCAGCCTGGTGTGGGCGTCCATCAGGAAACACTCACTAAGCATCCTGTTGATCAGCTTATTTGTATATATCCACCATCACCATCCACATCCAAATCCCTGGCTGCATTTCGAAGGGATGTTGAGGTTTGGCTGCGGTAGCAAATTCTTCCCCAACTCTCGCTCTCTCGCTGTCAGCCTGCGGATGGATGGATGTACGCTAATTGAAAGCGTGCCAATAGGTGATTTTATCGTCCTTGTTTTATGCTGTACGGCATGCATAACCTGAAAAGGCTTTAGACTATAACAGCAAGTAAATGTTGTCAGTTGAGGTCAAAAGACTGGTTCATATCCTTGATAGATAGAGCCTCCATTGAGAAAAGGTGAAAGATGCAAACACTTCAAGACATTATTGCAGATATTTTCTATTAAGAATACCTGTAATTTCTATAGTATTTATTCACATCTTTTTGTATGGAGTGTATGGAGTCAGTACAAGGATTCCTAGGTTAGACAGTGTCCACAGATTCTGTCAGTCAACATCCCTTCAGGGTAGGTTTTCTTTGTACTATGGTAAGATTTAATAAATCTTTGAACTAATATTGCCTGTCACCCTGAGTGTTAAAGTAATACATAAATCCTGAGAGGAGCAAGAGTTTTGCCGCGGATGGGGAGAACACACAACAGCTCATCACTATTGACAGCTTTGACGTTGATTAATTCCCGCAAGACTTTTTGATAACTAAGGTCTTTGAGGAGAACCAATAAACTGTCAGCACCACCGATGATCAAGCCTGATTGGACAGCTGTCAGCACGCCTGTGACAAGGGGAGCGGTGGAGAGACAATCTGAGTGTTGCTGGGAAATGGGAAGCAAAAGTTTCAGTACTCCAATAGAAAATTTGGTATACTGCAGAGAACATTGAATGTACAAAATGTTAGGGGCACTTACTCTTTTCGTGAAGTACACTGATGAGGTGAATCCAGGTGAAAGCCATTATCCCTTATTGAGTTCCGTTATTAAATCCATACCAATCTCAAAGGAGGAAATGTAGATAAAGAGAAGCAGATGAGTTAGAGAGGGATTTTTAAGCTTTTAGACAATTTAGATATGGATTATGCAAAAAGGGGCTGAAACTCAATATCAGGAAGATGTCCCTAATGTTTTGTACATTCGGTGTAAAGAGGATATCATTCGATACAGCATGAATACTGCCATAGTTTGAAATGTTGAGCATTGCATCATCCAACCTCCTCCACATTTACAATAACCTGGCCAACATTCTCGCCTGCCTCTGATTTTCTTGCTGTAACCATAAACACCAACTGATTTCTTTCTGAACCTTGAAAAGTGCATCTCCCACCAGTGATTGGCAAAAACCTATTCAGCCTCCATTATGAGTCTCTCCCGACTGCAGCTATGTGAAAGATTTTTTGAAGCACTCATTGAAATTCTACCACCGCTCCGAAAGCTGAAAGCACAAAAACCCCAGGTCAGATGGCATTATCTAACATCAACAGACTACCCAAGACATATGGGGACGTAATGCTGTATCAATTATCGCGTCTTTTTCTTCAAACACTTCTCCTGAAGCGCACCCAGACATCTCACAAAGAGGAAGTACAGAGGCAGTGTCAGCTTTGGTGATAACAATCGCAGACACCTGACACCTCCTTTCCTAGATCCCCCCCATCCAACATTTCTGCCTCCCTTTCTCTGTTTGTATCATGAAAGACCAGCTGGTGGCAGACGGTGCCCCATCGAGATGTGTGTCCGTCGGCGGAGCCATTTGACAGCAGACGGCTAGTGCAACACACGGAGGCCGGCCAGCTTGTACCAATTTAATGCTGGCTGCTCTCGTATGCTAATCCCGGCGGTGACCCAGTGGCCTGGGCGCTACAGAGCAGGGGGCTGTTAATGGCTTGGTAGACATAGGTAATGAGGTTATCAATTAGAGGGAGACTTGGTCTCATTTGTCCCTGTTATGATGTCGTGTTTTCAAAAAGGCTCCCAGGGAGGGGAAGAGGCTTAGGTGTGAATGCGTAATGGTCGTTTAATAATAAGATCCAGACGGCGGTGTTTGCTGTGTTTGTTTGTTTTGAGATCTTTAATGCATTGTTGTCTGCGGATGCTTCAAATACAGAGAATGTTTCAGGATTTGCACAAAAAATTACCCAGACAAGTGATGACGGCCCATTATTGTGGGAGAGATAAGACAAGCCAAACAGCCAGCGCCACCTCATCCCTGTTTGTGCCACTTTGAAGTGAAAATGGAGATTATAGTTCATAAAGTTTGTCCATTTTCTGTATTCTGATCTCATCCTCATGCACACACAAAGAGCATACATACCAAGTGCATAAAAGCTTTCATTTGTGCTTGTGCATATACACAGTATGCATCCGTGTGTGCATGTGTGACCGTGTGTGTGTGTTTTGGGAGGCCGCTCAGTATTCTCCTCAGCAGCTGGCCAGACGCTGTGAGCCTGCGGGTCCTGGGAGGTGAGCAGACAGAGGGACAGCCTGGGCCAGGGATCTCACTCTCTCTCCCCATCCGAAAGCCTCAAAGACCATGTATTATTCAGATAGGAAGACAAGGGATACACCACACTGTGAGGGATGGCAGGAGAAAAGAGGAGGAAACAGAGGGTGAGCGCGAGGGGTGGGCAGAGAGATACGAGGGTGACGGCAGCGGGGGGACAGGAATGTGCAAGAGAGAGATATAAACAGATGGATGGACAGACAGACACAAATAACAAGATCAAAAGAGAGATGATAGAGCTTGGCAGCACAACAAGCTAGACTGTACATGCGCCTTTGACTGCGATAGCTTTTTGGTACCTTATAGAATCCATGGAAAACACGCACACACAAAACAATATGAGTGCAAACGCATGCATACACTCACATGCACACACCTTCCTCACTTTGTATCTCGATATTCTCACAGAAGATTTCACCTTGAAGATGCCTCATGTAGCATTTTGAATTAATTGGTATCATTGCTGTAAACAAATGAGGGCATGGTGGAAATGAATGGTAGCCTCGATCTCATGCTAGTGTTATTGTTAGTGCTGGTGTTCCTCAAAATTAAGACCACATTTCCCATAAACCCCAATGCGTCACTCCCAATGTGTTAGTTTTGTCTTTTGGTTTATTTAAGAGGATAAATACATTGGAATGTCAAATGCAGTGCGGAGGCCAGTAGAGACTGACAATGTTCCCGGTCTCGTTTGTTTAAACTAATCATATTCATATCTCAAAATGAATGTGGTAATGATCCATTGATGTTAAAAGGCTCCACGCAGCATGTTTAAATTCTGACTGTGTTCCATCCATGTGCCTTCCCTCTTCATCCGGAGACCGCCCACACAAGCTTACACATTCCCACTGTGTCATCACTTCATCCTCAGGCTAACCAACAGTGGAGGTCAGTGAGGATTTCACTCACTCACACACACACACACACACACTTTCTCTCTCCCTCTTTTTTTCTCACTCATTCGCTCTAACACACACTGACTCTCACACACCCACATCTACACACCCACTCCTACACACCCACATACTGTATGCACTGCACACCTATCAAATTAGATTTGCACACAAAACCCTCTTATGCTATTACTTTGCTGAATATTTGCCCACCTAATTAATCCAATTAATCAGAAAAAGTATACAGCGTCTAATCAAAACATGTGTGTCGTATCTGGCGGTATCATCATTACCCTCCCACCACTGCTCAGCAAAGTGTGAAGGGTGAGATGAGGAGAAGACGACACTTAAACGCTGCTTTTCCTCCTCATTCGATTATCCTCAATCATGATGAAACATGACTTATTTCACAGCCTGATACTATAGGTGTAGATACTATAGCTTGTTTTCATCAGACAGTACCGACGGCTGCGTGAATAACTGGCCTTCAATCCAGAAGCGACGTCTTGTTTGTTTGTTTAATGTCTGGAGGAGCTGTGCCTTGAAGATAACTAATGAAAACCTCATTAGAATAGTGTTTTCAATTTCACTGGATGTGTAGAACACAGATAACTGAGGTACAGCACATATTTTGAGGTACATTTTATGCAAGATGCACAGCGGAGTCACAAATCAAGGAATATATTTTCCTTTATAACTATGCATTTCACATGAAAATAGTGAATTTTCTGCACAGCTGGCCCACATCTGCTCATGTGCCCTCATCCACTTTGTGAATTTAGTTTGACCTATACCTGGCCTGGAGGAGCGGCGGTAATGACCGGTTGTACACTAATCAATTGAATAGGCAGGTATACTTTATACTTACTTTTTGATTTATCATTCCGAGCTCATCCAACTGATACTATACTGTACTGAGCAGCGGTCTGAGTGTATGGAAGCGTCTGTAGTTTTGGTCGAGGCTTCCTCCAGGGTCTCAGCAGCCAGGTCCACCTCTACTGTCCTCCTCCGCTCCCTGACTTTGCTCAAGGACTTCTGCAACTCCGGCCTGATCAACTTCTCCCCCCACATACGCACACCAGACGTCCCTCTCTCTCTCGCTCTCTCTCTTTCTCACTCCCCGCCCCCTCTGTCTCCCTCCTCCTCCCCTTTCGTCAGGCTCCGTTGACCATACAGATGACAGTATAGACTAGAGCACCAGTGTATCGGAACCAACTGCTGAGGAGAAGAATGAGGGAAGGGAGAGGGTACAGGAGACAAAGAGAGACAGAAAGATATACATATTATATACAGTATAGAGAGAGAGAGAGAGATAAAGAGAGATGCCAGCAGCTCACCACAGTCAGGGATACAGTTCTTCCCAATGCATGTTAGCCTTTTTATTCCCATTATGTCTGTGCTTTTATAACCGCGCCCGCCAGTGAAAATCTGTTAAAGCCAACAGGCCGGTAGCCACGGAAACCTTGTTGAATGGCAAGCAGGCCTAAGCTCTCATCTGACCCGCCAGGACGGGCTTTAGGCGCTGGAGCATGAGCGGCTGGTGCACAGTGACACCTATGAGGCCTGGAAAAGGGGCGGAGGGAGCAGAGTTCAGGGTGGAGGGAAGGAGAACGGATGGTAGCCTATCACGAGGAGAGCCGGTGGTGGTGGTGGTGGGTCAGGGTCACACACACGTTCAAGGAGAGATGATGATGATGATGATGGGTAGAGATTTGGGGATGGGTAGAGAGGGTTAGAGGCCAGTGTGTGTGTTTGCAGGTGGCTCACCTTACACTGTGGGCTGGGGATAAGGCAGCGAGGCTCGGAATGATTGGCAACTTAGAGGAGAGGGGGAGAGATGGAGAGGCAGGGAGAGATATACAAAGAAAGACACGGATACAACATTTTCAAATTGCTCTGGCTGACAAGGCCTCTCTTTAGTTTGGCCTTTATTCCACATTGTCTAACATATATGGATCAAAAGTGTCAAAGAGAACTGTATGTCTTAAAGGGGCCCTGTTATAGGAATTCAACTTTTCCTCCTATACACATATATGATCAAAGATGTTTTGATGTTTTTTGCAGGTAGTTTCGGACTAAATCCAGTCAACGCATCACAACTAGACTTGGTCTTGATTGGCTCACCTCACTTAACAGTTGCTAAAATCTCTCTAATAAGTAAAGTCTGCAGCAACGCCTCCAGTCAGCAGGTTGACCTCATTTAAATCAGAGGCGCTGGTGTTGTCGGCCAATCAGAGTTCAGTATTGCGACTGTTCTGCCTGTGAGGGCTTAGTCTTCACACTCATTCAATAAATGCCCTTTTAACTACACAAAATATATTTCCAAAACATCTTGAAGAACATAAATCTTATCCCGAGTCATGATATTGAAAACATAATCATGAAAACGGAACAATATGGGACCTTTAATGGGAAATTAAAGGTCCCATATTGTTCCGAGATTGAAAGAGAGCTCATATAGTTTGCTATTATAGAGTCTATAATAGCAAACTATATGAACTCTCTCTCTTTCTCTCTCTGACTACATTAGTAGCAAGGCAGCCATCTCAGCTAAATGCTAAATGCAACAGCACCACATCTGCCATGGGTAGGCATTGGGTTTCATAAAAAGGGTGACACGACACACCTCTTGTACTGATACAGACTGGCACTTAGATGCTGTCTGGGCCTCGTCTCTACACACACACACACACACACACACATATATATACACACACACACTCGTGCCACCACAAAAAGCAGCTAGTAGATACTATTACACATCAGCCCCACCAGCGCCCATCTTGTCATCATCCCCTATGAATATTTAATTCCGCTCCCTCTCTCTGGCCTTCTCATCAAACGTCTGGTATTAATGTGCCACAGACGGTGTGCTGCGCCCCTCTCCTCCCCCTCCCGCCTCCTGCACTACGATGACTTGTGTCCTGGCCAATGCATTATGACTGGTAGGGGTGACTCAGGCTGGGCAGCTGGTGATTGGAGTGTGGGGCGACATGATGGGAGAGGGGTGATGTTAGGTGACACGGTGACGCAGATGGAGCAGGCGCAGGACCAGCTCCGCCATTCTGCATCTAGGGCAGGAGTTTCCAAACATTTGCATTCAAGGACCCGCCGAATAAATCCGCTTTAGACCACAGACCCCCTGTTTGAAAAAGGTGTTGTCCCAGGGAATCTCATGTTAGAAGGGTTTTGCTGTCCGTTTATACTGTAGGTGTGGAAATAACAGCGGAAAGAGTGAAACCTACACTACCAGTCAAAAGTTTGGACAAACCTGATTGAATGTACTGTTTTTCATTATCTTAAAGCTTATGCTGAAATGCTTGAAATTAGTTTTTTTGTCAAATATAAATAGTGAAGTTGATGCCTATGTGTGAATTTCTTTCCAAAGCCTTTGCCGTTCCATCAAAGCAAAGGGCGGCTACTTTAAATAATCTAAAATGTAAGATAGTTTTAATTCATTTAACATGCTGAATTTCCCCAAGGGGATCAATGAAGCTATCTTATCTTACTTTTTTGGTCAGTGCATAATTCCATGAGTGTTATTTCATAGTTTTGATGTAGAATAGAATAACTATTATTCTAAAATGTGAAAAATAGTAAAAATAAAGAAGAATGCATGTGTCCAAACTCTTGACTGGTAGTGTATGATCAGAGTTCTCATTCTGTACCTTCTCTGACAAACTCTGAGTGACCGAAGTAACAGTGAACTAATCCTCATTTTGCTGGGAACCCCTTAGAACCCCCTCAAGGATCCCTGCGGCTCCCGGGACCGCAGCTTTGGGAGCCACTGATCTGCAGGCTGTGTGAGGCACACAAGTAGCACTTGTGGAAAACGTTGCTAATGAGAGTGAGTGATACATGTTGAGAATTAGCTTTCTGCATAAAAACATACCAGCACGTCAGCATCTGGCATGATTATGATGGCTCCGGGGGAAATGACTGACAGGAGAATCGTTCGCAGTTGCCACACCGTTTCGTAAGAAATGCAATTAGGTTGAAAAAACCGTAATGGAAAAGCTGGCTGATGAATACAGTTGGTTGCTATGCGTTATGAACTCCAGTGATGAGATTACCTGATCCCACTACTGACCCTTGAATGGCGTCGTTGCTTTCACTCCCCAGGTTGCCGCAGACCGACACCGAGCTGAGTGGCTCTTACTAATTGGCTGCATCTCGGTGAGACAAAATGCCAGCGGATCAGCTCAGTGCAGTGTTACAGCTACCGTCAAAAGCCTGTGCATCGTGCAAAGAGCTCTTAGACAACAGCCATCATTTTCACAGGAGTGGACAGAGAGTGGCCCTTCCAGTCCAGGATCCACATTACCTACAGAGGACAGCGTTATCTCAGATTTGCCTGGTTTGGAAGATGAGGCAAAGGTAGAAGCTAACAGTGCTGGGGAGAGAGATAAGGATGGGCAGAAAAGGACCACCAGTTCACTTTTTAAATCTCAAACTGGTAGCAGTGATAAGACTTGAATGATGAAAGTGAGAGGGACAAAAAAAAAAGACTTATTTCCAGATGAGAAAGACCTAAAAAGGTACTAAAGTCTTGGTATGCTCCCCTCATAAGAAATTGTAGGGGAAGTCATTTGAACACAGACATATTAAAAGGGAAATGCCACTAACTTCCAGCACTCAAAGTTAATTATTTAAGGACAATTCTGTTATTGGAGTGTGTCTCTTAACCAAATATGAGTTTGTCCTGTACCTGAACCTGTGATTTTGTACCAGCGTGCAGCTGCATATGAAAAGAAAGTATTAACTACCTCTGACAGCACTGTAATACTCTAACTAATAGCCCTAGTACAGTATATGGACTTTTTGCACTTAAATGCTTCAAGGATTAGGTGATCTAAAATTCTTGCCATCTTTATGAAAAGTTTACAGAACTCAACAATGGCATCCATCCATGTTTTAATATTCATGTCTAGCGTTACACTGCCCCCTACAGGCAAACCCACAAAACAGCGGCATTCATTTCCTTCCAGTCAGATTTTATTCATCATCTCAAAAGTTAACAGATTCTGACCAATGACAATTACACCCCACCTCCCTCACCCCCCCCCACCCCCACCCCCAACCAAAGCAATCAACTCCCCCCAACCGTAGACTAATTGGAATATCTTTCAACTCAGTAAATAGGCAGTGGCCTTTTCATCTTTCAATGAAAGTCAGCCACAACTGAGAGCAGATGAGTTAAATGTAGAAAAATAAATGGGGTCCATGGTTTTCACAGTGCATTACACTGCCCAGCGGTAACACAATGAGCTTAAGAAATTACCATTCTGCCTTATCTTTCTAACTTCAACTCAAGGTCATCACAAACCTTTATAAGATCTTTTCATAGTGTGATAGAGAATTAATCTCTGGATATGAGTCATCTTAAATTAAATGTTGCCCCGGTAAGATAGCTTGTCATACACTTAAATCTGTCTAAATATCATTCAAAAACAACCACGCTTGTAAAAGAAATTTGCTAGCATACAAACTCAGTTTTCATTCACATCAGATTGGACAAATGTTAATAAATTAATCAACTATATCAAAGTTATCCCCTATAGCTCCCTACCAAAAATCTGTACTTCTTCTAACACAGTATTCAAACCCAAATTTCCATGATCCTATCCACCCCCCACACACACCACCTTCCTGAGCAAATAGACAAAATGACATGAAGCCAATCTTGCATCACGCTAAACAGCCTGTAACATACCATCAGAAATGCACTGTATTGGAGTAAGTCAGGAGTGTTTTACATCTAACCTATATGACATGACTGACAGCAATATGAAGAAGTTATTGGCTTGTCAACCTCTGGCTGTCCGAATTAACGGTTACAGTGTGTCCTGTTTCTGATGGCATTATAGGGGTCAATTCAGTTTGGGGTGGATTCATTTCATTATTCAATCAATTCAAAATATAAATTGAAACTACAATTCACATACTACTGGAAGAACAGTCCTTATCAAGCATTTTTATAACAAAAATCTGTTATTTGCAAAATCCAAAGAAAATCCCCTTCAGTGACAGTGAACTGACCCTGAGGCTGTTAGGCGAGATGCATGGTTATCCATGGTGCGCAATGGTCCTAAAAAGTTTAGACAGATATCAAAGCATTTAAGTGCTTTCAAAACCCAAGCAAAAGTTTTCAATTGACCTAGATAAATTACAAATGTATAAAAAATGGCTCATATTCTATGATGACAAATATTGACAATTCTGTTAGACAATGAGTGTTTTAGAAACCAAAAAAAAAAAGTTCTACAAAACAGAAGAAACAACTTGTTTTGTAAAATATCGGCGGTCAGTCCACTGAATCCGATTGGCTGATGTGGTGGTAGTAGTGCACGTTGAGTGGTTCATGTTCACTTGGGCCCCAGTTTCAAATCACACCTTAGCAAGCTTCATAGTCCACTAGCACCCACCGTAACCCACAGCCATAGACACAAACGATAAGAGGTTTACCCAGTGAACCAACATCTATGACCTCAGCGGACGCACAGTGCTCGCTGAGGCTGCGATCAGGTGTGGCGGTGCACTATCTAGTGTGCTAGGGCGTGGTTTGACCTGTGGCTGTGTTCTCATGTACGCCTGGCCTTCTGTCTCTTGGCCTGGCGTTTGGCTTCGTCCAGAGCAGCACTGTCCCCGCTGGCCTGGGCCATGCTCCTCACACCCTGGATACGGTTCACCAACTGCAGCAGCAGGGGGATCACCTGGAGGCCAGAGGAGACGGGTCAAATCTCAGGCTCATTTTACACTTGAAATTGAGATGGGCTGAATGAAATTTTGGTTTGTGAAGTATCAAACAAATGCTTTTTTGGACTAACATAATCGTTGACTTAAAACATTTGAACTGGCCATGGTAAAACTGCTGTGATTAAGAAGTATGAATATTTAAGCAGTGATTATCAACACAAGAAAAGTGCAAGAGGTGGGACTTGCTTTAGCCAGAACTTTCCATAAATGTAATGCTAAATTTCAGGCTTGGCAATGACGAGCACATTTTCTAGGGGGGCGGATACCTAACTAACAAGATTTGTAAATTGAAAAGTTTAGCATGAAAAGCTATTTGATCAGGATAGCATATTGTCTGGGGGAGGTGGCGCATGTATGTACCTTCTCATGGTTGTATGCTGCTAAGAGGAGTAGCAGTGTGAGGGGCAGGGCAATGTAGGAGCCTTGGGCAACATCCTGGTCAGGCACTTTACGCTGAGGGAAGCAAAAAACACACATGCATAAGTTCAAGAATCAGGAATCTCCTAGATGATCCTGGGCAGTGATAACTCAAAGAAACATTAAACAGTGGATATTGAAATATTCTATAGCTTAGAGCTTGGTATAAAAGCGTCTGTGTCTTACGCTGGGGTTGAAGGTGAGTGTGACGTGCTTGTGGTAGCCGGTGGAGGTAAAGGAGACCTGGGGCAGAGTGAAGTCATACTGGGAACGGGACAGCGTGGAGTACAGCATCAGCACATAGCTCTGGAGAAGGAAGAGAAGAGCGAGGGAGAGAGAGGAGACAGACAGGCGGCTTTAGATTTGACTATAGTTGGGTTGAGTCCTAGGCCCTGGGTCAGGGTTGAACCAAGCCATGAATTTAGAGCAAATTACATGAGCGGGAGACTTATATCATACAACTATAATAGACTATAAAATTTGTCCTGCCGTTTAACTACAGCTTCTTTGGGAAACAAAGGAATTGTCTGAGGATGACTGGAAAAATGACTACAAGATGATCGTTTGAATATTTCAGGCTTCATTATATTCATTTTGCCTGAGGGGCAGTTCAGTTACAGGGTGATACCTCTCCATCTCTGTCCAGAGGGGGGAAGTGGAAGAAGAGGGACTGTCCCAGAGAGACACTGTTGATGGGGTTGTCCAGGTTGTCACTCTTATACAGCTTCACCTGCACAGAGAAGGAAAGTAGTAAAACATCGGCAACAATCACACTGCACAGTTCTTGTTTTGCATGTCAACAATACGGGGGAGGTGCAGAAATTCATTTAAGTTCAATAAAACAGGATGAGCAGATTTAAGTGAAAGATACGAAGAGAGAACCCTCAGAGGCAGGGATGACGGACGAGACAACCGGTCCTACCGATAGTGTTGGCAGGTGTTCAGGTGAGGTGATGACGTTCCCACTCAGGTCAAACTGATTGATCTGCCTGAAGGCGATGATGTTGACCCCCTCAATGTCATTGCTGCCAACCTGAGCACCGGCGTTAAGGTGACAGAGACAGAACACGGAGCTTAGTGTACACATGGAGCATTGGATTCCCAAATCAATATCCAATGTGACTCGTGGATAAAGCTATGTACAAGTCACATGGTGTGATGACAGAATTAAGTGGCATTAAGTCACTTTCAGCCTTGTAAGAAAGATTAGGGGCCTGCTTTTTTTCAGACAACAGAAAATTATGAACTCTCGAGGCCCAATTCAGAGGTTTAAACTTGTAACTGGATTATCAGTGCTTTTGTTCCACACACAGTAGGGCCCATGTGACAAGGCTAGTGACAAGTCATAACACGTTGTATTTGCTGCTCACCTCTATTGCTCTGTGTTGTGGCAAGGCTCTCTCTATGTGGTCATTGCCTTCAGCTCGCAGCTGGATCTGATACTTGCAGCTCGGCTGTGAGGAAACAGTCAGTAAAGTCATGTTAGGTGAGAAAAAAAGATGAAAACAGAGCTTTTGAGAGAACATTCCTCTCCCCAGTGATCTATGGCGGGTGGGGTGACCAGACCAGCACGGTGCAGTTCACTTTGGTTCAAATCACTGCAATGTGATTGTAACAGCTCATAGTGTGCTCACCAGCAGACCCCTGAGTCTGAAGCGGCCCTCCTCATCAGTGACGGTGTCCTCGCTGTAGAGGCTACACTCTCCCTGGCCCACCGCCTCCACCGCCACGTCCCTCTCTGCATCACCGCTCAGCGACTGCACCGCTCCGTAGCAGCTGAGGACAAAAACAAAAGACCATAAAACTGGTAAGACGTGCTACGAACCGATCCACTATCAACATGACTATATATTAGGTGGTACAGAGTTATAATATACTGTAGATGCTGAGAGGGGAATTTCTATGCTTGTAGCCTGGATTGAAAGGGGCTTTACTGTGCAGGGTACACGAGTTTGAGCTATTCCCCTTGACAGTCCAGTACCTGTATGCAGTCTTAATGCCAGTGATATCGATACTGAGGTTCTGGCCCTCCTCCACTGTGATCATCTGAGACGCCGGCTCAAAGCGGAACTCCTTCATCATGGGCTTGAAGTAGTACTGACCAGGACTCTGAGCAAGAGAGAGAGAGTGAGAAAAAGAGTGGTTATCTCAAATGGAATGCAGAAAAAAATATACACTAGCTGGAGCTCAACAGAGGTCAAAGCATTCCTACAATAAGCTATTTTCCACTAGAAGCTTAGAGCTTGGAGGACTGATACTTTACAGCATACAAAACATTCTGATCTGAGGGGACGGAGGCAATGCTGGTTTCTTACCAGGTTATTGAAGGTGAGGAGGCCAGTGTCCTGGGTCAGTAGGTTGGAGCGGAACTGGCCTCCACTCAGAGACAGGAGGACGCCTGACAGAGGCTGGCCTTCCTCCGACCTGATCTATAGGACAGAGGTGAAGGAAGGGAGCTCATGATGGCTGGGGACACACGACACCAGTGGACAGACTGAGAAAAGACTGGACATCACATACTCAAGGACTGGCAATTGCATAATTATCTTGATCTTTTTATTTTTGATCAGTGAGTTGGGAACACATACGACTCAATCAAACACAATCACCCAAACTCACTACCTCAACTCGGAACCAAAACAAACATGAAGGTGGAGCAATTTTCTTTCCATACTTAACTACATTTTTCCTTTCTCTCACAGTCAATTCTCATTTGATTGATTTAATTGATTTGAGTTGTTGACCATCTCACACTACGGGAGCATGTCAAGACTTGGCCAAATTTGAGTCATGAAAATAAAACATATTTGAAATAACTGTCGTGACTGGATTAAACTCCTTAACCCTCACACAATAAAAGATCATAAGGGCCAACTGTCCATTGTGGCCAAGCCCAACTAGTCCAAACCAATCTTGAAAATCAGTCATGATGGCGAAATTGTGGATATAACTGGGCTTAAAGTTGTGTTGTGTGTCCCTAGTTTACATTATTTAAGCAAAGCTATAGAGAAGACAGTTAACATTTTACTTCAGTTAGTACCTGTATAGAGTAAAAAAAAAAAGGGGGCTTACAGTGTGCAAACTGCCTTGTACTGTTCACTGACAGAACTTTCAGAGTACAACAAATTACTACACATTCCCATCTCAAATTATTATACACATACTAGGATTAAAAAGACAAGAATGCAAAACACATGTTGTATAGAATATGCTTTCAAAGCAATTCATCTGACAGTCTGAAAGAAGATTAACTGATAATTTGTGCCAGGGTGTCATGGTGATGTAGATAATTGTAGACCTTTTTGATAAAAGGCAGCACAAAGATGACTCACTGACAGCACACAGTAAAGTGTCTGTCAGTGTGCTTTCGTTTTAATGATAATATTTTGCAAAAACATATAGAGTAAGATGTGTTTTTCACCATGCCATTCCATATTCACTTTTAACCAAGCAATTAGTGTTTGTAATAAGTGTGAGGAAATAACTATCATTGTAAGATGCTCTGGATAAGAGCACCAGCTAAATGACTAGAGTGGATATAGTAAAAGAGTGAAAGTGGCTGGTGAATTTTGGGATGTGCCGGCTACTGTGTCTGGTACACAGAAAAAAAGTTTGTTTCCTGCCTTGATATGTACATATGTGTACGAGTATGAATGGTCATGTGTGTGATCTACCTTGAAGGTGACACCAGCCAGGGCGAAAGCCTTGAAGTCTCCCCGGGTTCCCTCCACTGGGCTCAGGACAAAGCCCTCCTTGCTCGCACTGATGTCATACTGCCGGTCACTGTGGAGTGGACCCACACTGGATGGAAGAAAGAGGCAATCAGGTGTTTACTACAGCACGTGTCTTTAGTATATTCATATTTCATGCTGTGTGTCATGTACAGATGATGCATTACGACACCAGCCCCTCCACAAGACAGAAGAATACTAAAGATACTTCTAAAGAGGCTATCTATATCAAATATAACTATTTCAAATTCAAGGAAGTTCATCTATTGATATTGAAAGAGAATGGATGGGACTTTGTATACAGGGAATAGGTAGTATGTTTTACAACATGCATCAGTGTACATCAAGTGAATAATGTAAAAAAAACAATTTTTAATCTTGTCTCTGAAGTGGCAAAAAAATTGTATTTCACTTTTTAAAGACAGTCCAACGACATTTCTACCCTCTTCCTGTGAAGAACTAACAACTTTTTGATCAAGGCTAAAGGCAAGGAAAAAGGTCATAAATAAACCATGAGCCCCCTGGAAGAATAAGAAGGCAGCACAACTTAAGAGGATCTGCCACAGGACAGAGAGCAAGGGGAAGAAAACGAAACAGCACATCCATTATGATATCTGAAAAGATATGCAACCATGCAAACTACGACGTGAGTTTTAGTGCTGCCAGGCAAGATTACTTCGCCAAACTGATTGCCAACAACAAAGACAACCCTGGATTTTTATTCTCAAGCATTGAGCAGCTGATTAATAATTGATAGTGAGATAACATCCTCATCAAAATGTAATGAATTGGTCATGTTCTTCAGAGATAAACTCAGAATGGACATATTTTCTAAAATAAACAATGGATGTAGTAACTGACCTTGCATCAACCACCAGGACACTCTAGAACATTTTGTCAAGACTGAGGAGGATTTCCTATGCAAAATTGTTTGTTTGATCTTGATCCTATCCCTACCTAAGTTGTTAACTGTGCTAAATATCATAAACCACTCACTACAAACAGGCTGTTTCCCATCTGTATGTAAAACCACTATTGTACGACCACTGCAGAAAAGCAGCAGTCTGAATTCCTCAACTCTTTACAGACCAAACTCCAATTTGATGTTTTTCAACAAAATATTTATGAAGGTGGTATTTATGCAACTGACTGAGTTTTTAAACACGAACAACATATTTGGCCTAAACTCTTTTTAAACAGACTGCATATGCGGGTCTCTGGCACAGTTTTAAAATGGTTCAAGTCCTACCTAATGAATCATCTGTCTGTCTGTTTGGGTGACCATTCCTCACAGAGATTTGGTATCACATGTGATGCGCTCCAAGGCTCCATTTTAGGCCCAATTCTTTTTAGCCTGTTTATGCTCCCACTAGAGGCCCATCATCTACCACCATGGTATCAGCTTCTGCCTTTATGTGGATGATACCCAGCTATATGTTTCAGTCACGCAAGATGACCTCAGTCCTATTGATAACCTTTCTAGCTGTATCACAGATATTATTGTATGTATGGCGCATAACTTCCTCCAGTTAAGCAAAGATAAAACTGAAATTCTGGTAATTGGACCTAAGGCGCCATGGGAGAACATGATAACACAACTGAAGTCACTGTCACAGAACATTCAATCTCAGGCGAGGAACTTGGGTGTGACAGTAATTTGGGCTTTGAAGCTCATATCAGACTGTCTCACCCATAACACAGAAGCTAATGCACAATTTTATCACCAGCAGGCTCGGCTATAGTGATGAAGTTCTCTCTGCGCTTCCCAAATAGACAATTGGACAGCTACACATTACCCAGAATGCTGCTGCCACAACAGAGACTAGAGCCAGTACGAGAACACACATCACTCCTGTTTTAAAGTCTGTACATTGGTTGCAGGTCAATTTTAGAATATATTTTACGATTCTCCTATTGGTTTTAAAATCTATTCATGGACTTGCCCCCCCGAGTATATTAACAGTCTGCTCACTACACATGTTTCTGGCAGAGCCCTCAACTCCTCGCACTCTTTTACTTTTAGCTGTATGTAAATCCAGGACAAAGACTTATGGGGAGGCTGCTTTCAGTTCCTGTGGCCCCAGGCTCTGAAACAGCCTCCCTGTAGATCTGAGGGCAACAGAAACCATAGACATCTTTAAACACAAGCTCCAGATCTAACTTTTTATTACTTTTCTGTTTTTATATTGCCTTTCCGTTTTCATTCTTCTTCTTTTTTTTGTCTTTCATAGTCTCTCTTTTTATTACATTTTTGTCTTCATGCATTTAATTGTTTTTCATGCACTTTATTTTTTATCTCTAATGTAAAGCGCATTGCACTGCATTCGATTGAACAAAAAAAAAGTGCTATATAAATAAAGACTGATTGTACCACCAACAAGTCCCATATGATATAGCTATGATGGCCAAGAGTATTCCATTTTTGAAGAGGCTGTATTAAACTGTCATGCAAAAAGAAGAAAAATAAAATAATCTGTGTATAGGGAATAGAAGGAGTAGGTTTTGTGACAATGCACCAATGGAGCAAGTGCAGAAGTGCAGCAACACTTGTGTGTCTAGAGAGACTATTTAGTTGCAGGCTGAATTATCCCTCTGGACACAATTATTCAACAATTTTTTCTCTGGTCCAAAGAGTACAGCGCTCTGATACCTGTAGGCTCCCATCTCATTGGTGGCCACAGTAATGAGTGGTGCGGCAGTCCCTCTTTCAGTGATGGAGATCTCCACACCTTGGAGCTCCGGTGACACCTTGCCCTCCAGGAAGAGACCTGCCCGCCCAGTGATGTCCACCAGCCGGCCTGGGCAGGACTCTGACAAGGGAGGGAGGGTTGTTACACATACAGCAATAAACACTCATTGCATACACACACACTCAAAGTGCCCTATAAATGGATTTGACGATTAGGCTACACTAGTGACGCATGGAGTACCAGTGACATACTGCAGTATCCGATTTGAAGAGTAAAAAAACATAAAAAGGTGCTATAACAAAAACAAGGACACATACACACCAAGTTTGTAAGATTACACAATGTGTGAGAGAACTTGCCTCCAGTGATGGTGGCCTCGACTTCAGGAGGGTAGAACAGCAGCTCCTTGGAGGAGGGAGTCACGGTGATCTTCTCTCCAGCCCTATATAGTGATAAATATTGACTCATTACAGCTGGGCTCACAGTCAACAAGCCTCTCAGACTCTGCGTGTTATCATTTGTGGCTGTGACATAAACAAACAGCTACGTTGATTATTGAGAATCAGAACCAGTAGACAATAGTATGTACAGGACCTGCCCCAAATGACAAAGTTTTCACAAGGTCATGATCCTTACTTTGATATTTTATGTGGCACAGAGCAAAAAAGGGAGTGCAAATGTTTCAGCATACTATCAGGCTTTCAACACTGTATACCCTTTTCCCCACAAACAAAGGAACTCTGCCTGTACAGGCGAGTTGGTCACCAGAATAATCAAAACCACAATAAAAAAGCGAATACTGTAGATTTAATATTTCACATATCACAACATAAAAGATATCACAACAGTGGTAGGTCAGTTTTTGTAAGGGCGTGTCATCGTAACAGAAGATGTATCAACAAACTGAGAAAGCTGACGTGTGTGCCATGTGCCAACCGACCTGGCCCAGTAGGAGAACTCGTAGTGGAAGGGGCCCGTCAGTTCATCAGCCTTCTCTTGGACAGGGGGGCTGTCGTCCCTCGTGCCTCCATCCTCCTCTGCGGCACGGCGCTCCCTTTCCTGCCGCCGCAGCTGAATCTCCTGCAGCTGCTGCTCCTGCCTCTGCTCCTCCTGGCTGCGCAGGGGGCCCAGCACCAGCGCCGGCTCGCTCTCGATGGACGATCTGGCAGAAAAACAGAGAGTTGGACATTAGCAGATTGACGCGCAGCCACTAATAGCAGCACACCGAGTCTTAAAGGCTTGCTGCACGTGAGCCTAGTCATGATGAGTCCCCGTTACTTGATGGTGACTGTGACGTCTAGGATCTTGTCTGTGGTGATGAGCCCGGTCATGTGATGTCGGACTGCAGTCAGCGTCAGGATGCTGGGGGCCGACCTGACGGACACAGGTTAACACCCGTCACTTTGCTGAATGCGTATAGAGGGGAAACTTTTTTTAACACAGATAGATTAATGGATACAGAATGTAATTAGTGCATACTTACGTATCATAGGTGTAGAAGTCCTGCTCAAACTGGTGGCAGGAGCGAGGGGTGACTTTGTAAACACCTGGACAAGCCATTTTTAGTTGATTAATTACTTTGCTCCAGTTTTATATTTAGGTAAGTCTGACACAGACCTTTTGGCTCAAAACATTGTACTCTAACTATGCACAAGGGGACAGTTTGTTACATGGGTATTTTTCTTTTCCTGATAGGCTAATTCATACTATGTATAGCTAATGAGAGGTCAGGAGACTGGACCTCACCAGGCTTGGAGAGGCAGAAGCGGTTGACTCCCTTAGAGAGGTTGTACACGCCGACGTTCTCAGGTTTGCTGCCATCTTGGAAGAACTCCTGCGCAGAAACACACATTCAGTTAGAAATCCGTAATTAATAATTGTGGACAGATCACACAGGCACAAAACTGTTGTGAGTTACTGACCAGCGTGATGGCATGGGAGAGGGAGCAGCGCAGGATGTAGCCGATCTGCCTGAACTCCACCCCCAAGACGTCGGAGTCCAGAACCTCCACCTCCACGGACTTATGCTTCCAGCACCACTCTTCATGAGAAATGCTCGCTGACGGAAGGAGTGGAGGAAAGGAGTTTAGAGAGAGAGGACTTCATCATTAAGTCATGATAACACAGACAGGGGAACTTCACAGAGCACAGCAGCAAAGCAAGTCTTCCCTTTTATTATAGCTCAATTTTGTTAATACACTTGTTTTGTTCATTTTATTTTATAGAATTTTGTCACTTTACCTATGTTTTTGTAATTATTGTTATTATTATTATTATTGGTGGATGAATTACGGATTTTTATGGCTAATGCCGATATTTTTTTAGGAAAGAAAAAAACGTTTGTAAGAATTAGCCTGTTTCTATCTCTTTTTTAATACAATCACTGAATTAAATGCAAAATATATTCACCTGGAACTTATTGCAGTAAGATTTAGCTGTAGACCTCTGTTTTCAAAATAATGACGTGATGTGAATGTTTGATAAATTTGGTGACAAGAGACAGAACTATCAGGTCAGCCTTGTATTTCCATCCTCGAGAACAGGCATACCAATAGCATTACTGTGTCATCCCAGAGACCTTGGCTGTCATGACGGTTAAGAGAGCTTGTTAAGGTCAAGGATGACAAAACGAAGGACAACCCTCTGAAATCAGAGTAGATCAGTAAGGCCGAGGCTTTCACACAGAGGATCCAGGCATCTTGTAATTATCTGACCTTTCGATTGTGTGCGTATTGAACAGCGAGTGAGATCGGCGCAGCACCAGAAGGCACAGGCACCATAGTTGAATCATGTGTGCTTCCCAAAGGCAGAAATATGTCCAATATAATATCAATTATGATTGAAAGGCTATAATTACTATAAATAGATTTCCCCACAATCGTTACAGAATAATTACAATTTTGTGTGATTTCTTAATGGCTTGTGGAAATGTACGCATAGAATGAAGGACTCAATTAGTGCTTGTATGATGGCTGCTGACTTCTCCCAGTCAAAACATCTATGCTCATTCTCCATTTGTGCTCCACACAAATGCTTAGACAGTTCCTGCAAGCATAATCGGCAAAAATTGGTGCTCACATCCAGCAATTAATGTATTATAATAGCTCTAGTCAATCCTAGTTGACCGCTAATTATTACAACAGCGAGGACAGAGAAGCGGTGATGACAGTCTTTACTAACCTTTGTATTTCCCAGGCAGAACGTTGTCGAAGGAGAAGCTGAGGATGTCGCTGCTGCCAGACAGAGCCACGGTCCTCCTCTCGCCCTGCCGACTCACTGGCTGCAGGGTGACTGACAGGTCATCACAGGACGCTGGATGCCAGCCACAGGCCACGAGGTCAGGTTATAGAAAAGAGGAATAAAAAGATGTATACAGATGCATGGTTTATTCTTCTCATGGGCTGAAGTTATCTCGTCCCCTTACTAATCCTACATCTTTGTTTCTGGTGATTTATTGACCAACTTTGCTATGACTTGGTTTTTAAACTTAAATTGAATCTGAAAGACAATCTGTGCTCTATAAAAAATCCAAGCTGTCGAAGGATAGCCCTTACCAAGGCAGTAGACTTTCCCAGAGACAGAGGCCATGAACTGGGTGAAAAGCAGGTCGGAGAGCGGTCTGTCCACCAGGGAAACCTCCAGGGCCTGAGGCTGCAGGGCCAGGCCCGCCTTCACCTCCGCCTCAGGGAGAGACACCTGCACACATGCAAGTAAAACCAAAGTTATCTTAGGAAGTAGAGAAAAACGTATGGCAGTTGTGCCTCTTTGCATAAACTTCTGGTTGGATGCCAAAACTACAAACCGGCTTCTGACATATCCATAAAGAATATGGGAGTGGCGGCACTCAAAAAATCCTATTAAGAAATAAGACTTTATCTCAATTCTAGCAATTCGAGCAATTACATCTTAGCCAATACACATGAAAACTTATCTTAAAGACCTCATTAAGCAGCATCTTTACTTTGTGATTTGATATATTTCCTTTGGGGTGTTTGGGGTGGGACATAACGCAGGGAGGGATCATTAAAGAGTCAACCAATGGAATATCAATCAGGGAGAGAAAGGCAGTTCCATTTGATGGGAGGGGCGGAGGGGCCGAATTGTTCAAACATCTGTGATGATTTTATTGGTTGGAATTTCTATTGATGCCTACTAGTGCAGCATGAGGTCACCATTAAAGATACTCTATTTTCCAAGGAGTAAAAGTAATGGGAGTTCATTTCATGGGGACTTCAGCAACTACTAACTCTGTAATAGCACAATGATTCTGGACTGTTCCTCTAAGGTGTTTTACCACTTCAACATCAATTCTGGGAAATCCAGCTCTGAAAATCTGAGATGAATAAGAAATGAATAATGTATGAATAATAAATATTAGGGGTTGTTGTGCTCTCCTGAGTCTTTGATAGGACTATTATCTCAGGCTTTACGGTTGAAGAGGAGAGGTAATCTTTTTGGAATTAACCAATTGAAGAGCACATGTAGATAGATACATCATAACTACCACGAAACCTAGATGTTGCTAGAGTCTTACGTGGACGCTGTAGTCTCCAGGCTTGGCCTGAAAGCAGAAGGCCCCCTGGGGGTCGGAGTCGGTGGTTCGACTGGAACTCTTGTCTTGGCCCTGGTGCGTCAGGGTGACCTTGTAGCGGCCCTGCTGCTTCATGCCCTCAGGCAGGCGGCTGATGGAGATCTGGCCACACACACTGAACCTGGTGCGGGACCAACATCAGCAATTCATCATGCTGCTTAGCAACGTGGTAATAAGAAAGTCTGAGGTGAGGGCATTACAGCTAGAGCAACGAAAACCACAGTCTAAGAACTTAATACCTTCTTAAGTAAAACAAAAAAAGCAGATGCAAAATGTATGCAACTAAAGCAGCCAATGGGCAGGCCAGACCTACCCTGCTGTGATGATGTCAGGAAGCTGGGGCGTGTTGGGGGCTATCTTCACTGTGATTGGCTCAAAGAACATGAGCTCTTTGTTGGTGCGGATGGTGTAGGTCCCGGCTGTCATGTTCTCCAACCGGAAAGAACCATCCTCCTTGGTGAGGACTGTGAAGAGAGTGGCAAAGCAAGCGGGCGAGCAGGTGAAAACATAGATAACCAAAGAGATGAAATCTGAATCACTTAACAATCAAACAAACAAACAATACCTGACATAGTTTGTTTGTGTTTTTTTACATTGCTTGTCAGGATGAAACAACTAAAGCCTCCATTAGAGGATGAGAGGATGGAGCTTGCTAGTATGGTTACCTTTGATCTGGTTGTTCAGGGACACTGTAGCATCAGGCACCCCCTCCCCCTCCACACTGTTGAGAACTCGCCCCGTCACAGAGAAGCCCATGACACGGAAGATAGGCTAGAGAAGGAGAAACAAAAACAACACCACCACATGTGTGATAGGGTGCATAAAATTTGATTATTTTGGTTGAATAACGACATATGTTATAAATGTAAAAAATACAGCTTTAATTGACCTCTTTACCTCTAGTTTCAAACTGTTGTGCTCCACCTTGAAATTCATTCTAGAAGGAGCGACATCAAAAGTTATCCTTTCTCCTCGGTAGAAAGGCACCTGGAGTAGGATGTAACAGAGCAGAATTAGAGAAAAAAAAAGAGTTTTTGTTGTGTGTGAATGTTGTTTGGAGGCCAAGGTGTGTTTTCTTTCTTCAAGCCTATTATTTAATGTACAGGTTGAGTGAGATTTGAAGTGGGAGTTCCTTCCTTTTGTGCTGACAGATAATTTATACGGAAAGCTTACCACAGTGTACTCGCCGCTGGCCAGTGAGGGGAAGGTGAAGGTCCCATCTTCCCTGGACAGGGCGCTGCACAGGTAGACCAGGGAGTCATCCCCAGAATCTGCCCCCTCCACTGGGGATACGTTACAGCCACTGACGGCCTGGAGATCACAACACACACACACACACACACACACACACACTCAGAGCAATGTAGCTTGGTTTCTGTGGTTCAATTCCATTGGCCAGGCTACAAATTTCTGGATGCCAAGCCAGGTGGAAATTGTACATTTCTTCATTAATCTATGTTTATCTCTGTTTAAAACAAGGTTCCAACCATGGCCCTGATGTAAAATTCCATTACTTTTTCATGACTTGCCATAGCTAAGTCAGAGCACTTCCATGACATACGTATATGAAATTTGATTCCTTCCTGGTTTGTTAAAAGTTATTTTTTCAGCTCAGTAAAGTTCTAAATGGGTAAACAGTCTGGTTTCCACTACAGTTGGGCTTACTGTGGAGAAGTGGACATAGTATGTAGAAAAGCAGCTGAAAACCATCATCCAAATGCAACTGATGTGTAAAACAAGTTGTAAAATACATTCTAAAATATTCCCATAAAATGACCCCTCTGTAAAATTCAGACATTCCCTGACTTCCAAAGCGATATTAATCAAATTCCCTGATTTTTCCTGTCAGGAATACACTTCTCAAAATTCCATGATATTCGAGAAATCCCATGAGCAGTAGGAACTCTGTTAAAGTCACAACTAAGCCATACTATAATGAATTTTATCAAAGTGATGTTGGATAGATTGGTCAAGCCGAATCTAATCATGATCTAGTGTAACTACCATCTACAACTAGAAGACGTAAAACAATGTGTGTTTACCTCTTTCTTGACTGTGGCAGAATACAGTAGGAAGGTGACCTCTTTCATGGGCTCCCCGTCGCTGCGGACTTCCCCGGAGACATCGTAGCCTCCCACTACCAGATGGTCGGCGGCCGGGGCATTGGCATTGGAGACATGCACCGATGTAGCGCTCTATGGACAGACGGCAGAGGAGGACCGATGAGTTACAACCAGGGACGGACCGATGGCCTCGTCACGCCCGGTCTGAATGCTGCTGGAGATCATTAGCTACAGACCTGCTAATCTGAAAGGGAAAATGGACCCTATCTTTTTGTCTATTGCGACAAAACGGAGAATGAAAGATTAGCATTTGGGGAGGCACAGAGGAGAAGGAAGGATTTGAACACGGCATCAATATCGGGCAAAGTGTCTCTCCCTGACAGCTGCACAGCCCATTAAACATGAAGCGAAGACACCAACCTGCTCCAGTGTCCAGGAGGGATGGGCAGCTGTGATGTCGTAATTTCCAGGGAGTACTTTGAAGAAGGTATACCTGCGTTATGAAAACCAAAAAGAGACAAGGCCTTGAAATTGCAGCCAAACAATTTTATGAAACATGTATACTACTGCGGGAACTACTCTATATCAGTCTACTAAAAAGGAAGCTATGAGCCACTCACTTTCCTCCAGGCAGAGTGAGAACAGTCTGGAGTCTCTCCTCTGTTCCCGCTCGGCTGAGTTTGACCTCTACTCCTGCTGGGCCCAGGAGATGGCCCTTACTCAGAACCTGAGCAATGCATTAGAAAAGCACAACATAACACAGAGATATTTAATGACTTCAATGAATTGCTTGTGTGACACCTTTCCCAAGATAATCTCCAAGAGGAGGTTGTTATTACTGAAGGAGGCACAACAAAATGTTTCACACACACACAAAAAAACAAAAACAGTTCTCACCGTTCCCGAGACAGAAAAGCCAGTGAAGACAAAGTTGATGTCTTCTTCCTTTGTACAGATGTCATTGACCCCATCCACATGGAGGTCAACACTGGTAGGCTCTGGTGAGAGAAACCAGTAAAAGGACAAACATAGAATTCAGACAGGAATAGATAAACAAGTACGTAGCTAATGCAATTTGCTATACTCAAGTAACAGATTGGCTCTCGACAACTTCTCAGACTGCCACACTACAGCTAATGTCACTAGTTACATGGAAATTGTGAGAGCAGTTAAGATAGATACTCTTACCAAAACTCCACCCAAGTGGAGGCTCAATCTTCAAGACAAAGTCTCCCTGTGTTAAAGAGACAAGTCTGTAGATTACCATCAATGTCAATGAATAATATAGAGTTAAGAGTATACAAATTAGTGATTCACATACCTTGTCATATAGAGGGATCATGAAGTAGCCATTGATTGGAGCGCAATCTGTCTGATATTTCAAGGAACCTTGCTTGGTGTACAATTTAATCTGTGCATAAAAGAGTTAACAACATAAGCATATTAGTAGTTCATAAATGACAGGTAAACCATCATTTCTGTGTGATCAGACAGTTTCTGGTACTCGGATTAACGAGGTAAGTGCCAAATGTGTTGAGTAAGACTTCCATCAAGAAACAACGCAGTCTCGCTGAGTTTTAAATTCGGCTAATTGACCAAACGCCTAATCCCATTAGGTGTGTGAATTAATGGAGATTAGGACTAACGTTAGTGGCTAGCAGTTAACATTTTCCTCGTCAGCATTGACGGGTTTAGGGATTGAGGAGCCCCCTACTATACACGGTCTTAAATTACCCCTAACTGCACACAGAGAACATTCAAATTAGCCAACTGACAGATAGCTATGGGAAACCTCAGACTAATGTAACTGGCAGACACAGAGCCAACTGCCCTGTCATGTAGTATTTGTTAGCTCAAACAGCATCCTAACTTATCAGATTAGCCAGCAGCAGAAGGCTAACGTTAGCTTCGGCTAGCTTGCTAGCTACTGTGGTCATTTCATTCAAACTGTCATTCAGCCAGACCACCAATCTCCGCCTACCACGGTAAACTAGCTAGTTAGCGGTTAGCTAGCTAGCTGGGACGTTTGCACTCTCACCTCGATCAGAGAGTAATTGATTTCAACATCAGATTTCACAAATCCTCCGCATGCCACCACTATGTCATCCGAAGACACGACCATGAACTGGCAGCAGATGACACCGAACAAGAACCAGATCACTCCCATGTCTGCCCGGACCGTAACTCCAAGCATTTTGGCTGCCGATTTCTTGATTAACCGAGCAAGTGCACGCTGCCTCCGGTTCCGTACCAGCTGAGCCGCAGCCCGTGCCCGGCCTCACCGGTCTGTCAGCAGCAGCGACCTCTGCTGGCTGGGAGGTGACATAACTTTTGGTCAATCTATCAGCACTAGTGTTTTGTCAAGTTTCAATCGTTCTAGAAAATAAATTAATTCTAAGAGCTCCGTCATAAAATAAAACAAAATAAAATGAAATAAAAACTAAGGAAAAGGAACACTGTGACAGGTTTCTATATTTATTTTTCATGCAAATAATTCAACATTAAGGCACACCATGTGGAAAAAAAAAACCCCAAACCCTAGCTATAACTTTTAACATTACAACATGACAATAAAGTAACACCATCCTAAAGTAATTCTAATATAAGTTAGTATAACTGAGTGGTAGTAGTGGTGGAAAGAGAAATATGGTTAAAGTTTGGTAGTGTGAAAGGCATTAGTTCTTCTCATATGCAACCTGAGAATAATACAAAATGATATCTTGGTGTAAAGATAACACAACAAATGCACATAGAGGCTACTGTACACCAAAGTTATTAATGCAGTTATAAAAGTAAGAAAACTCTAGTGTTAATACATTTAAAGTGCATACAAATGTATGGACAGTGTGTACAGAAAAGCTGAATCCTTTTCAGAAACGTATTTCAAACAACTCCAGTGGTTATCATAATACAAGTCCTTCTTGGAAGGAAAAGATGATAGTACATACAGCAGGAAAAGAAGACCACAAAACATTTGACAAGCAATGGTTATTTTGGTCCCAAAATTCTTGAACATCATGTCTTCTTAGTTTTATACTATTTGGATTGTAACCAAAATAAGGCAAGCTTTCATCTGACTGTCATCCAGTCAGACAGTCTGATGTCACTGGGTCCATAGACTCTCCAAGTTGTAGTGTTTTCACAATAAAAACAGAAAACATTTGGATACATTAAAGATATTCATTCAAACACCATGGTTTCATTCATCTCCAGTCCAGATGTCCAGTAAAGCATTAGGCAGCCTTAGTATGTGCGTTTACTGGGCTTTGATATCAGGCCCTTATCTTATACATGTGTGGAAGAGTCTGGAGGCGGGTGTGCCAGGAACACCGCTTCATTGTAGTTGTTGGAGAAGCTGGTATGGTAGCTGGAGCTGCTTCTGCTGCTGCTGCGTGGCTGGGACTGGGACTGGGACTGGGGGCCAGGGGATCTGATCGCTGACAGCCTCTGGGCCTGGCACAGCTTCTGGATCAGGAAACGCTTGTCGCGCCCCTCCTGGGCAACACAGACATACATAGATGGGAACAGATTCCACTTACACATTGCCTTCGCCGATAAGTCAAATGAAGATCACACATGATGAATGTATAAATAGGAAATAGATAGACTAGTAAAAGGTAGAATAGATGTGACACCAACAAAAAACTTTGGAAAATTACTGAGGACATTTTCTCTTGTGTAAACTCACCATGGCTAGCTGCTCCCTGAGTTGGTTAATGACTCTCTTGTGGGCTCCAGCTAGTGCAATTACATAAAACATGGCCAAACTGCGGAGGACAATGGACATGAAAGGTAAAATTGTCTGCACCAATGAGTAGAAACAGCCAAATATAGCAAAGACCTATTGAATTATCAAAATGCTTTACATTCCAATTTCTTATAATCAACATAAATGCTGAGAAACAGAACAGTGATACAAAGCCGATTATTGACCTGAAACACTTACCATGTAATGACAAAGAAGGAGACAGCGAAGGCCTCTGAGGAGATGGCGAAGAGGAAGGTACGGATCCCAGTGGGCAGCTGGGATACCGTGATTGGCAGCACTTCCCAGGAGGTGTTGTAATTAACAAATGGTCCACAGGCCTGGGAACTGTTTATCCTGTGGAGTAGGGATGGCTGAATCAGTTTACACACCCAAGAACAGGTAAGCAGTAGCAATGACGTTAGTAATAATAAATGATCCTGCATTTAGTTCTAGTTAATTATAATTATAAACAGGAATAGGAACTGACATCTCCTCTCTGCATGTGTATGGTTGGATGGTGGGACTCAACAGCAAAACAGCAGCGGACAAATATGTACCACTGATGTTAATACTTCTACTGGAGTTTTTGCTAACATTAACAGTACATTACTCACTGTGCTACACTGACAGTGACAGGCAGACAGGCCAGAGCGAGGCCGATCAGCAGCACAACCAGGAAGAAGAAGTTGGAGCTGGAGGCTCGGAACGGACGTGTGGCTGGACGGCAGTTGTTAATCAGCGACACCTGGCAAAGGATCAGAAAGGTAGCAGGGTTACTCTCCAAGAGGGAAAGGCACTATTATGAATCCCTTTCCGAGAAAAACAAGTTGCATGTTGGAGAAAATTGTTCATTTTTTTTAAACTGACTAAATTCTAAGCATTAGCATCTCACCCCGTACATACGTGTTTTTTTAATGCTGAGTCTACATGCATTGTATTTTACATCACTATCATAATGTTGTAACTGATATATGGAACAACAGGATGATTATTTCCTTTAACTGGTCCATGCAACATGGTCACTAGATGAGAAAGATGTAGGAACTAGAAGCAGATAATAGCTATCAAGGGATTACTTTTGATTTTCATGACCAAAACTAAATATCTTTTCACAAAATTAAATCAGATTATAAACTAGCCAAACTACAAACACTGGAAAACAATTTAAGTTAGACGTCTTTTTGTGTCACCTTTTTGATGTAGAAGATGAAGAAGTATTTGATGGTGCAGATGGCGGGCAGCAGGGGGCAGTAGAAGGTACCGATCCAGCAGATGGTCTGACCATAGACGATCTCCAGCACATTCTGCGGGATTGCAAACTCCTGCTGGCCCCACCACTTAGCAAGGCCACAGTTACAATGGTTCACTACCAGCCTGGGGAGGACAGAGCAGTGCAAGGACTGTTAGATATGACTAGGAACAAACAGAAAGAGAATGACTTCCAACTAGATGTTTCACCCGAGGAGACAAAGAAAGTGGACTGGGATAGAACAGAATAAAATGTAACGTTATCATTACTCAACCAAGGCTGAAAAAAATACTGTACAATATGTGTAGATGGTCATAAACAGAGAGATTACTTGGAGAGTTCGTATAGTCGAACTCTCACACATGAGTACACACTGATGGCTCGGTTAGAGTACTAAAAATGATCCGTCTTTAATGGGAGTTTCTATTGAGAAGATTAGGTCTTACTTTCTGGGAAACTCCACAAAGATGGTGACTGCGGCAATGATGATGAAGTCAAAGATGGTGAGTTTGTACATCTCCTGGCCCACACGGGTCTCCCAACACTGTGGGCAACAGCAAGGAGGCAGAGTGGCACAAATGAAAAGTAGTTACCACAAGGTTTGATTTCACCTGTCTAATAAGCAGTGTTTCCTGTAGAATGTTTTTGGAATTTCTGAGACCCATTCCAGGACAACAGCTATCTAATGTAGGGACAATATCCATAAATTTGGTACTAAATAATGTGAAGATTTTGCATCTGCTGCATTAATGCATCTGTCACAAAGGCTGCCACCCATGACAGGGAAGACTGAATAAATGTACTGGTCGCCTGCTACGGAATAGCGTTTTTCTAAAGATAAAAAACAAAATGCCTGTATGGATGCTTGTATGCAGCAACGTCTTTAAGGACACTTGCATGTGATAAAAGTGATGCACTGCAGTTGCACACCGAATTATACAAAATAAAAGAGGCATAAACGACAAAATGCTCTAAATGCAGGAGTTATAATAATAATCCTTAACACCTTCAAAAACACCTTAGATAATTTCAGCAAATGTGTCTGAAGAGAGGTGAAAAATAAATTGTGTGGTGTAGAAATAGGGCTAAAACTGGTTTTGGTGCTGCCACCTATTAGTACAAGAAGTTGATGTAGGAATCAGATGTAAAGCATTTAGGTATCAGCAGCAGGCCGCTAGTTGTCGATCACTACTGTATCAGAATACAAGAGACAGACTTACAGAGTACAGATTATGGTTGTAACCACAGGCGCAGGGCTCGTCTTTACACTGCGTGATCTGAGACCAGAGAGAGAAGAGCAAAACCCCAATACTGGTCAACCGCATGAACACACACCTGTGAAAGGAAGGAGGGAAGGAAGGAGGGAGGAAAAGAAACAAACAAAGAGAAAAAACAATGATTAGAGCACACGTTTTAAAGATGCAAGGCCATTCATTCAGCAGTACCACTGTTTAGGTGAAGTGATTCACAAAAGAAAAAGTCTATATATAATGGTCAACTATAAGTGCATGAATTCCCAAATGATAAGCAATATATCAGTAAGAAAAAGGGAATCTGCACACTATTAGGAAAAAAGGACAATATCCAAACAGGCTCGTGAACAAACTAATGATGGTATAACTGAAATGTCTTTGTTCTCTCTGTTTTGCATTTTTTTTTGTTATTGCACTTTTTTGCTCAATTTATGTATTAATTTATGTATTATTATTATTACAATTTATGTATTATTCCTCTTTTTGGCATCATCCTTTTTTGCTGATAGTGTGTGGATTCCATTTCTCTCCTGGTGTATTGCTTACTAAGTTTGTTGTTACTCAGAGAGCAAATGAATGGAAATCCTGTGTACCTCATGAGAGTGAAGCGGATCTCGAAAGCGGGGGAGTAGTCCTCGTAGTTGATGATAAGAGAGAACAGGAGGGGGGTGATGAAGTTGGCCAGCGTGATAACAATTGAGGGCAGATACTCGTAGATGAGATCCACAATGAAATTCTCCTGTAACCCAGAAAAAGTAACATTGAAACATTACCCTGTACAATTATTTTTGTAACTACAAACAAAACTAGAAAAGCTACATTTTCTAAAGACAATATGTGTGCTTGCATGGGCAGTATGAAGTACTTCAAATGTAGTCTTGTCAAGTTGAAGTACTGCCTTGACAGACCCAGTGTTTGATATAAAATGTCTTAGAAGTATAAAATGACAGCTGCACTCATCAGAAACTAAAGTCTGAAATCCTAAGGGCATTCTACACTGCACTATGATGGAATGAGGATGTTGCAAAAAAAGATAAGATTTTACCATTTAGGAATCTGTGCGTATGTTGACATACTCAAAAACATCTCGGATTAGGGATTTTACCTTTGTCATCTGGGCTTTCTGGGAGAAGACGGTGGCTCTATAAATGCTGTAGAAGCAAGCAGCCAGCACCGCTATGACAAAAAGGTTGAGGATGAGGCGGATGACATAAATCCGACACTTCTCCTTGCGGGTGCGATCCGCTATTTTCTGCTTGATCCTCTCCTCCTCCAGGTCCGTCTAGGAGTAGAAAAGTGCAGTTATAAAATAAAGCAGATCAGGTTTCCATAGAAGCATTGATCAAAAATTGAGAACAAGCAACCTATTTCCACATGAAAAAGAATGTTACATCAGCCAATGTGCTTGAACAGTTTTTTTGAGAGGCTATGAAAAAATAAAACATCTTAAATAAAAGTGAGAGGCATGAATTTCAATCATATAAAAAATTCTATATCTTCAATCGAGGTGGCAACAACCACAGGCTTTTCAATGTCTATTTGCTTGCTTTGCCAGACACTTTAGCAGCTAACCAACCATCATTTAGATCCTTCTATTCTAAAAATCTGGTTGGCTGGTAATAAAGTGGTTGGTGAATTTTGTTATCTACCAGCCACTGTGGCCAGTGGATAACAAGTTTTCTATCCTATCCCGTCCTATCTTCAATATTGTAGGTCTATATTTTCCAAATTCTATATCTTCAAATTCAACAGATCCCCTAGTTACTCACATCAATCCAATGTTTCTAACTGCAGAAATGGACTTCCTTGCTACTGTTCAACAGTACAACGTTTACATGCATGTTAACCTGACAAATGGGCATATTCTGCTTAAGGTCTTATTCAGGTTAAGCTGTTTTCATTGAACCTTTGATAGCCTGTGACTGAGTATCTCTTTTGCCATAAATGAACCATTTAACAGAATATTCCTGTTCACCTGTAATGTCACACACACAGACAAAACAGTCTGCAAGCAAAATAGTATGAACGGTGCAGCCGCCAGCTGCCCCCCTCCCTCTTTCATTGACCAATAGTAATATACCTCTAATACAGGGGCAAGAAATGATGATCCCAATAGAAAGTACGGCTCAACACCATATTTATTACATATTTTTGTTGACAGCAAACTAACCCTAACCCTTACATGCGACACTGACCCGTTAAATATCAGCAATATCAGTATGGCAAGCCTTTTAACCAGGTTTCACATAATCTGAGTATGAGCGTACCTGGGGTATTTTAACCGGATGATGTTTACATGCATCAACACAAAACCAGGTTACTTCACCATCCAGGTTAAGAACGGAATTCTCTGTGTATGTAAACATAGCTACTGTTGCCTTAATATTATCTATTGCTCCTGGCAAATCCTGTCCTATAAAATATCTTGTTCCTTCGACAGAATGATCAACTAACCTTGAGCTCGTAGAGCAGGCTGCTCCTCTTCAGCCTTGCAGCATTCTCGTTGGTGATGCAGAAGTCCCAGCCGGCAAAGATCTTGTTGCAAAAACTCTGAAAGCGATCCTCATCCTGAACCAGGTTACGCTTGAAACCTGTGGCAGACCTTGAAGGAAATAGTGGTCCACAGTTTACAGGGTTTCCTCTACAGTGCTTGTCAAACAACACTTAAGAACACTTTCAGAAACTGATCCTTCAAATAATCTTGACAAGGAGCCTTGTCTTCATGATTTTCTTCATTTCAAAGAAAAAAAAAATTGTGTTGCTTTTCCAGTACCTTTTAACAATCCAGATGAGACTGAGGAAGAGATAGGCTATAGTGACGAGCAGGTAGGCCAGAGGCAGGTTGTAAGTGAACTTTGGGAAGTGGATGCCGTCCACCTTGTAGTAGCCATAGAAAAGATAGGTCTGTTCCAGAAAGCCCTGCGGATTGAGCACAAGGGGCAAGTGAGAAATCCAGATGCAAAGCTCTGTTTCTCCAGAGACCATGAACTGTAAAGTATAAAGACTTACTCCACCGGACAGCAGGTCTGTAATGTGCTCATGAAAGTTGACCAGACCTTGACGAGAGCTGCTGTGGTACGAACTGCACATGTTACCTGTGGTGGAACACATTAGGATATAAATTTAGGACATTTGGAGTTCATATTGTCTTCCCAAATAAATCAGAAAGTACCTATTTTCCCCTAAGAGACTTATGGAATATACATTCCTCAACTTATAATTCTTCTCATCTCTCAATGATTGTCCTATGTTGTCCTATATTTTGTCCTATATTGTCAGCTGCATTACCTTTAATATCCCCCCATTAACTCTATTCTTGTTTATATCGTATTATTCCTTTGTTGTAACCTATCATTTGCTGCTGCAATTACCTTATTTCACCATGGCGCACATTACAGATCCATCTAATCAATACTGTTGCTAATTACCTAGTATTTATAAATAGCTTATTCAAGTCAAAATCGATTTTAAACCTACATAGCTAAACTGAAAGCTACAATTCTACTAATCCAATTATCTAGAGTTTGTGTGTGATTATAGGGAAAGGAGATGTGTGGAAATGCTAGACAGAGAGATCTTAGAATACAGAAAATAGAGTTCTGTATGAAATAAAAGCACAATATGAAATAATAGCCTTATGAAATCCATTTTAACTGGCAAGGTTCAAAGCCTGGTCTTCTGTGTACTCTCTTGTGTTAATCTAAAAAGGTAATGTCCGATTCCTAAATTATTGCTGTTTTTTTGGCATACCTGTGGATCAATACTTTTACTTACCCCACAACCTGTTTTAACAAGGTAGTATAGTTTTTATTAAAAATCTGAACTGAACTACTGAAATGAACTACTGAACTGAACTACTTTTAATGTGCTTGAATCTTTCCCTCTTCCATGTTTTATCCTCTACTCTAAGAACCTTTAAATATGAAAGTCCTGGGACTATATTCTCTATGTGAACAGTTAAGAATGCTGATCTAGGAGCAGCTTCACAATTTAAATCATAAGAGATCAGATGGACAGGAAGACCACTGGATCAGGGATCACCTGTCCCTGATCAACAGAACTCTGACCGATATACTTTGTGAATACAGGCTGTGAAAGCTGGCTAAGATACACAACAGGAATCAAAGTTGAAACAAACAAGCTTCTTCTGACCATCAGCCTGGTTGTAGGTGGCATTCCCTGAAGCGTAGGGGGCAATGATGATGGGCAACATGACGAAGCTGAACATGAGCAGGAAGATGACCAAGTTGAGCATGACCAGGAAGCGCAGGAATGAGAAGTAAGACAGGATCCCTGTACCAAACATCCCTGTTAAATGAAACAGAGAGGGAGACCTTAAGTCTGTACAACATCAGCATAGTTTGTACAACAAATTTCTACATGTCTGTTACAGCGAATGTATATTTAAAAAGTTGGCTTCCCATGGTATCCCATTACCCATGTCTCACCCTCTATGAGGTGGATGTCTCCCCTCCAGAGCTTCAGGGAGCTCAGCCGTTCCTGGGCATCCTCTCTCAGCCTCCTCAGATTTCTGCGGGTGCTTTGCCTCCACTGTCTCCAGTTGCTAAGCTCTTGATCCTGCTCCAGGCGGCGCGCCCTAACAAGACCAACGGTCAAATACATTGATTGCTGAGTATTTAGGCTACTATGTGCAATCTCCAACTGGACTCTGAATCGATGTCAATTAGGGCTGCAACTAACGATTATTTTCATTGTCGATTAATCTGTCGATTATTTTCTCGATTAATCGATTAGTTGTTTGGTCTATAAAATGTCAGAAAATGGTGAAAAATGTCGATCAGTGTTTCCCAAAGCCCAAGATGACGTCCTCAAATGTCTTGTTTTGTCCACAACCCAAAGATATTCAGTTTACTGTCATAGAGGAGTAAAGAAACCAGAAAATATTCACATTTAAGAAGCTGGAATCAGAGAATTTTGACTTATTTTTCTTAAAAAATTACTCAAACCGATTAATCGATTATCAAAATAGTTGGCGATTAATTTAATAGTTGACAACTAATCGATTAATCGATTAATCGTTGCAGCTCTAATGTCAATGAAACATGCAAGAAGATTGTACATTGTCAAACACCTTCAAAATGGAATAGACCTAATTAAAATCTTAGGCTGGTAGGACAGATGCTAACTATAAGGTAATTATTGATGACAGCTGATCACCACTAATCACGAACATTAATTTTGTTAGGTTGACATTTGACATGATCTTTATGACAAGAGAAGTCTTTCCTACTCGTCTCTACGTTTCTCAGCCATGCTCTTGGGTAGTTCTCTGACGGGTCTCTGCAGCGTCTCACTCCTCTGCTTCTCCTCATGTCTGGTGACTGTTGTCAGGCCCCACTTCCCACTGCCAGAGGAGCCGAGCCGTGTTCGAGAGCTGCCTCTTCGCTTGGTGCTAGCCGAGGGCTTCCTGCGGTACAGCAGAGACTGGTAGCTGGGGAGCTGATCCAGCAGCGGGTTACTGGTGGCTCGTCCACTACGATCAGTGTAGAACACTGAAAAGATGGAAAAATACGATTAGGACCTAGACAGCCAAGTGATGAGTCTCAGAATTTGGTACTTGGGATCTCCGTTCAATGCCATCCTGACTTTCAATCAATTACAGTTTTGATATTATTGAATGTGACAGACTGTTATATTTATCAATTTTCCACCACTGGACTGCAGTGAATGACTGAATACCTCGAACAGCATGTTTATTAGGCTCTTTTGTGACAGTTGCTATTGTTCCTCGAAGAAGACTGAAAAATGTTTGTATGTGGTTGTGTTATACCTTGTTTAATACATCTGAGAATCATCTCACAGTTGGAACTGTTTAGACATGACATTCCTAGAGATCACATTAAGCTGAGTAACACCACATGGTTTAGGCAAGGACAGGCAAAAATGGACAAGAGAATAGAGGGAGGGTTACTTTGAAGAGAAATACATCCCTCTAAATATAAAAATACATGCTCACTGAAGCGATTTTAGTTAAAATCAGGATAGGCCTATTTATAATCCATGTTTTTAAATCAACTGATTATTCCCCAACCCAAGTGGGTGTTATCAAAAGCTAGTCCCATGCCTTGTGATGGGTTAAGGCACAATTCTACAGTAACATTATTTCATGTTTCATGAACATTTCACAAATATCCTTCCTAATACAAACTAGCTTGCACCTTTGCAGTGCAAATGTATGCAAACGTGTAAGAGAAATATGTAGGCCTTGTGGCATGTTAGGGAGGTACTTTGGGGCCCTGATTTCAATGAAGATATTTTATATTCACTGCTTTTAAGATGCAACTCAATTAATAGATTGATAGCCTGAAAATGTTCAATGTTGACCATTTAGGGCTACCACAGTAAGTGTACTTCAATGGCACATATACTGCTTCACCCTTCTCAGTCAAAAATATTGAGGTTCAGAGGCAAGTATTTTATTTTCCTGAAGTCAATAACTGGCTATTATGGCATATTCAATTTGTTTTGGGTGTAACTGAGTGTCACTATGACAGACTGTAATAGAACAAATGTCGGGGAAACTCAGATGACAGGGTCCCCACACATTTCCATTTCATAACTCAATATGATGTATGCTGATAGTTTCTGTGCAATATGTCAACTAAGCCATATCACTCAGTGGCTGAACATTTTTCTTCACAACAACAAATATCACAATGAGTTAAATGACAGTGGGGTCATAACTATATAAAATGTGTAACCATGTAAGACTGGACAACAATATCCTTCATGCTTTTCCAGACTTTTTAGCAATTTACAAACTTTTCAAGACCTGGGAAATACTTTTCCAGACTTCCCAAACATTGCTAGTAACCCTGGGAAAAGGACACTTTTAGATGGACTACCAAGTTAACTCATGCATATCGTCACTTCAGAGTCTATACAGCACCATATGGCTGTTTAAAATGTAATGCAGAATTATGACACCCTACAGTAAGTATGGTATACAGATTTGGGGTTTCTTTTCTAAGCAGCAAACACACACACACACACACACATTGAATTTGTCCGTTCTTAAAATACTTGACATTAGCCAGCCAAGACATAGACTCAGTAATTGAACCAAAACGTAACCCCCTAAACTTACATTGTGGCAGTGTAGGCTAACTAAGCTAACTCTCTGTCAAATCGTAAACTAGGAGGTCAAAGTTGTTCGGTTACCGTTGTTAGCAGCTAGCTAACGTTACCACATCGATATCTGTTCGGAATTCGAGGCTAACAACACAACGCTTCCCAAGTTATTAACGCTGGCTAGCCAGTTAGCTAATGTTACAGTAAGTTAGGTAGTTAACTTATCCAGTTAACACACGTATCGAGCTAACTTCAAGTTTACCTGAGTCGATCTCCATTTTCCCTTTTCCTCATCAAATAAATAGTGTTCTTTATTGGATGATGGATAATAATATTAATATGTTAACAATTAGCTAACTTCGTCGGCTTGTAGTTTACTCCCCAGCTGTCAGGAAGACAACACAGTTTTGTCCGTACACAACTTCCTGAATATGGATGCAACTCCAAACCTCCAAACCTCGTTGCTCCAAGCAGTGTGGGAAGAACTTCTCTGACTCGGTATATCATTTTTTTCTATACCTGTAATCACTTTTGTCAAAGGTTTTGTCAAAATAAAAAATCCAGGATTCATAAGTCAGTCAATAGAATAGAATAGAATAGAATAGAATTTAGTTAAATTGAATTAAGAGTAGGCTAAGAAGAAGGAAAAAAGAACTCAAGAGATAAAGCAAAAACAATACATTCAATATCTACAGAAAATGTGTTGTTTAAACTGTAAGCACACTGTAGATAGGGAATGCTGTATTAAATCAAATCAGACAAAGCAGGGAGTTCTGCATGTAATTATACCAAGTAGTAAAGACCATGAATGCATTCATTATCTGAATATAATCACTTACTTTTTTCCATCGAAGGCACAGTCAAGGGAGATTCTGATAGCTGGAGAGCAATTAATGAGAGTGCAATTAATCCAAATTAGTGCAAAACAGTGAAACCCCAGCTTGAACTGTATAAAATCTAATGTTGTATGCATACTTTCCCATCCTTGGACTTTGTAACTATCTGCCAAGGGGTTTTCCCTTTGACTGACTTGTAGATGATTTTCCACATGGTTATAGTGGGGAATATGTTTTATCCACTGAGGGAAGTTAGTGAGTATAGCAGCAATCATGCACAAGAACACAATTTCTCAGAACTTCCTCCTTTACAACAGACCTTCCCTATTCTGTAGCTGGCTTGCAGATATTTTGTTTCCCGTGTGGGAAATCAAGTTCCAAGTCTAGTTTGCAACAAGCATGGGGTTACACGTAAGCACTGGTCACAGCTGAAAAACTGAGCCACACTGACACACAAAATATATGTTTTTTCAGGCAACTCAGACTGTCAGTCAGTTCATTTCCAGCACAGGCCAACCTAGATACACATGTAGTTGAGTGTTAAATTCATGCCAATTAAGTTTTAGCCTCAGGGATTCATTATATTTCTCATAATGCAAAGGGGCCACATGGGATTTGCATAGCCTATTCAAAGTCAATGGACTTTTACCTTTATGTTTTCAGTGCACACTTCCTGGTAGCCAGACAGTCCTTCAGTTGATCTCACTCTCAGTGGTTCTCAGGCTGTTTCACAGGTCACTCCTCACGCTTGGTCTTGGTCTTGGTTTTGTTTATTCTTTCATCACAGCACAATAACCAGGTAAGCAATGTTTGGGAATAGAGTAGAATGTAGGCCAGGATTCTTTGATTATTGACTATAGATAGCCAACAATCACAGAAGTTTACACATACTTGTAGTGATAGTGTATGGCCAGGATTTTCTTTCCAACTTCTATGCTGATTTGGGAGTCAGTGTAGTTTTCTGTATTACATTTGTTATTCAGATTTTCTCCTCCTCTTCCCATCCTTCAGTGGCTCTGAGTGAGAACCATATCACCACTCGATGGTGGTAGAAACCATACCCACTGTATGAATTAATGATGAACAGATGAGGATGGGACCAACAGATTGAGTTACACAGGCTTCCCCTTGACAATGTAGCTATCACTCTGTGCCGGGAAAGCCACTCGACCTTAACGTGATGTTGCCTATTAAAGTTGTCATGACTTAGGTGGCAACAGAAGCCTGAACACAATAAGTCACGATGGCAAATGCTCTTGTTTTTTCCTATGTTAACTTTATACATTACTATTGTAGTTAGCATTTATTTTGAGTAAACTGAGCCAGCAAATATCTACAGCAGTTTTTATGGTGTGTATAGTTGGAGCTGGACTGCACAGACATCAGGACACCGAAGAGGGACGGAAACAGGGGCAGCTGAAGGATCATCGTTGTCTCCAAAGAAGAAGGAAAGGATCGATTTTAATTTCATGTCACGTTACAGCAACGGAGGATTTTTCAACCCTGCCTACCATGAGAGTGATACGCTGGAAATTGATAGGAGGTTTGGTTCTTTTATGGTGATATAATGACGTAAAATGTGGCTTGTGTAGTCTAAATGCCTAAAGTGTATATCAGTGCATCATATCCTGATAAACGTGTTTCCCTTATATTGCTTTGCCGTTTATCAAAGAATATACTTAAGTGAGTGCTTTGAGTGAGTAGAGATTGTTTGCACTTGTAATCAGAGAGCATATACTGTACTGTTCATGAATGAGCAGGAAGTCCGCAAGGAACAGGCAGCCAGATGGAGGTGATGTTTGTGTTAGTCCTGCTTTATCCCGGGTCTTAAGTGTGGCTCAATTCAATTTTCTCTCATATGGTAGAACTTTACTTTAAAGTCTCTGGGATTAAGGGATATGATGTCACTGTCCAAATAAGTGCTATGACACTATCATAGATAATCATATTATAATTTTGAAACATGTCAATTTGGCAAGTTTCTAAAAAAACAATATCATGACAGAATAAATGGGGCAATGTCATTTCTGTTTCTACAGTTGCCTACAACCTTTTTTACCCCTTAGAAGCAATTCATCCTCAGTTCCTGGTATGACATCATATCCCTAAGATTACCCATGGGAAAAAAAAAAATCTCCCACACAGTAGTCATATTTATGGCTCTGGTTTCAATATGGATGATAATAAAACCATAATCATGACTTGAAATTTTAGTTCACTTTTTTCACAAAGTAAGCATTATAATCGCAAAGTACTTCAAACATGAGCATTTCATCTTTTACATTGCATTAAGTCTTGTATGTGGTCTCAAGGTCTTCCAGCAAGCCCCATCACAGTAACCCCTATGCCAGGGAAGACCCGGCCTGGCAGGGAGAGAGGGCAGAGCTGCATCACCCATCGATGGGCCAGACCAGCAGTGATGACGCCCTTGGGAGAGTGCCATGGGGGGGCTGGCAGGAGGGGAGCTGGAGGGGGAGAGACAGCATCCCCATGGGACTCCTCTCAACACGCCCTAGGAGTCCTGCATGGCAGCATGAACTCAGTGAGTGAATCATCTCTATGTGACAAAGCTGGATTTGATGACTAAACCAGTTTAGAGCTAAATCTTGTCTGCATTGTGAACGGCCATCCAATGTTGCCTTGTATCCAGGACAATGTAATTTGGCTCAGTAGTTCTGTTTGTCCCTCTGTGTGTTGCTATGTGACATTGCTCTTCCCCTCTCCCTCTTTTATTTAGATCACAGTACGTTCCAAATCGGACCTGCAGCTCGGTATGATGCATCAACATCTGTGCGACTTCCATCTGCATTTTCAGGTGAGTGTTGCTATGGCATCACTAAACACACACAATGTTTAAAAGCCCTTCAAAAGACAGTAATTAAAAATGACATTTGTTATGATAACCCATTGGCTTTGACTTGCTATGTCTATCAAAACACTGTCATATAAAATCCTAATGGATTGCTATTAGAAATTGCACACAATCATTAACTACAAGGAAGTTGGCATAGAAAATCAAACAAAGAGAATGGGATTGTTTGGAAAAAAGGTATCCGTATCTGAGGGACATAATCTTATCTGACAGGCTGTGTACATGCATCTGTAAAAAGCTGGCCAAGATAAAGAAACCAAGTCTTAATTGATATTCTGTGACAAACAATACATGCATACATCTCAATCTACTGCTCAAACAAGTGGGATATAATGATTAGATATGGAACCCGATCGTACCTTTAATGTTGCCAGGCATTTGTAACTCAGCATTTTTGTTTTGTGCCATTGCTACTTCCTTGTACAATCATTGACCATCTAGGTTTGCAACTTTTATTGGAACGTGTTTGTGCCATTTAACTCTAACACCACCTGTGCTGGACTAGCCTACTGTGTCAACAGATATCACAGTGCTATAGGACAACTGAAATTAATCAGAACTATATAGCACACACATTACCCCATTTATTGCACTGGTATCAGCTGTTCTCTCAATCTGTGTATTTAAGTAATGCTAGCGTCTCAAAATTAAGTGGTTAATCAGGTAAATGAAAGTAAGTAACAAAGTAAGAATTCAAAGTTCAAAGATATGAAACTTGCATAGGCTATCTGTATTAAGTTATGAAACAAATGGAAATTGAAATGAATAACTACAGGCGTTACAACATTTAAAAACACCACAAATTCTTTTGATAATGATTGTCACCTTGCTCCTTTTTTCCTACCTGCTCCTTGAGTTTACCTTTAAACATAAAGTAGAAAAATCCCTTAAATGCTCACTGCCGAATAGCAAACAGCATAATTCTCTTCTCTTCTTGTGTTCATCCAGGTAACATGACGATGCGGTGGAGGGGAATGACGGTGAGAAGGATGAGCATGTTCGTTAACAGTGACACTGCCCATCTAGCATTCACAGAGGATGCCATCAGGAATGAGATGGAGAATGGTAAGAGCGTGTGAAGGGTGTTGGGATAAAACTGATCATTCCTGTGGATATGTGGATATGTGTTCAACAGGCTGAAGATACTGGCACCGTTTGGACTATTTCTAAATGCACAGAATACTTCCATCAGTTTATTACTCTTTGTTATAATCATATCAATCTGATATCTGCGCTTGTCTTGTCATCCCTCTTGCGACAGAGGAACAGAACTTGGTCAAAGAACTTGTTGCCCTGTCAACACGGGACCGAATTCGGGCCATCCGGGACCTTCCAATGAGCTTTGAGGAGAAGAAACATATCAGGTAGGTCTTGTGTCACAAGCAGTTAAAGTTTTCTTGTCAGTGTCATAACGGACACAGAGTTAAACATTACACCCTATTAAAAGCTGTAAAATACGTATTCTGTGTGCACAAAGATAGGGGGTGTGGAGTGTGCTGTGAAGTGGTTTTGCAATGTTAGATCAATGGAGACACATGGAGTCACATGAACAAATGCACAGACATATGTACACATGCACATATACACACCCTGCTCTGTTATTTTTCAAGTTACAATACACAAGAAGCTATTAATGCGAAAGCACTGTATCACTTTGACAAGTCATGTAATTCATCAGGAGATAGTGCACATGATGACATTATCATACCGTGTTATAAGCTTTATGTTTCCGGCTTATCTTCCTAGGAGCCAAGTACTGGCATTCAAGTCCTCCAAGCAATCTCGCCAGTTCACATGTTTCGCAGACTGTTCTGAGAACGTCTCCCTGGTGAGCATCTGAACTCTATCACAGTCTTCTTCTACATCTACTGCCTTTCATCAATCATAGTTGTCTACTTAAACAGCTCTTTCTGTATTGAGCCATCCGATTCCATATTCACAAAATGTGTCCTACCTGATAACATGGTGTATGCTATTACATCTCACAAGTAATTTACGGCTGTTAACACACCGGCTGCCCACCCAGTCTTTCCGCAGGTGCGGCTACAACGTGACGTCAGCCAGGCAGACCCTGGAACTGTGGCAGGGCATCATGAAGGAGATCGGTGGCAAGTTTGGCACCAGCGTCCTCTCCTACTTCCTGTTCCTCAAGTGGTTGCTCATGTTCAACATTTTCTCCTTCCTGGTCAACTTTGGGTTCATCACCATCCCGCTGCTTACCTATGACCACACGCCGAACATACCGCCCAGCGTGACCTTCAGGGGCCTGGAGATACTGACTGGGGCTGTGAGTGGACGCTCTTATCTAAGCACATACCTTTAGCTTTTTTTTAAAGCTAGAACAGTCAAAATGATCAGAAATCACACCTGATGAATATCTATTTAAGGATTATTTTATCATTCTGTAATTCTCAGCCTAAATGCAACACATTCAAGTTAGATAACTTTAATGTAATATTTTATTACTCTTGAACTCTTCTCTATACAGACCGTGAATGACGGCAGGATGATAATGATGATGTTTTTCACTGCGTAGTAAATTTGCTTATATGATTTCCCCAGGGTTATTTTAACTACACAGTCATGTACTATGGTGGCTACAGCAATGAAACCATCACAGGTCTGCTGGAGTACAACATGCAGCTGGCCTACTTCTTCACCATAGCAGCCTACATGGTGCTGTGTGGAGTCTCACTTATCTACAGGTCAGTCCACTCTCCTATTTACCTTGGCTCACTGGCTTGTAAACCATAAGTAATAGATCTGATGACATACCGTTGAATGATTAGTACACAGGCCCGTTGCTGCTTGTGTTTATAGATTCCTTTATATTTGTCCAACTCTTTGTCTTGCAAGTTAATAGTAGTTTGATTACAAAAAAATAAATGGATGTTTTTCCCCAATCTGTCCCTGTCCCCATGCAGCATGGCAAGCTCATTCAGGAGAAACTATGTACTGTCAGACCCAGCTTCAGGAGGCGCATGGCAGCTTCTGTGTAGCTGGGACTTCAGCGTAACCAATGAGAGGGCTGTGAGACAGCGCAAGAACAACCTCCGTGTCCAACTCAAGGTCGGTTACTGTGTTAGAATCCTACTCTTGTGAAATCAAGACAGCAAGCTATAGAGAGAGAGAGAGAGAGACTGACTTGAGATCTTGATAGAGGAAGTAGCTCTGCTGCGAGGTGTTTTATTATATGATCATTAGTCATCAATTAATCATTAATCAAGTCGTTACAGTCTAATAATATCATCACCCCTAAACATTCATGAGAGTTCTGGTTTGGAGTTTTGCTTTCAAAATCATCTGTGGCTGCATATAATATCATCACAAAAAGCTTTTAGCAAAACATTCACCAGAGAGTCTTACATGCATGGACACACCTCTCATTTCAAGGCTTATTTTTCTTTTCTCAACCCCATCTCTGTCTTCTGGCTGTGTTTCCAGGAGTCTCTGTCAGAAAAGGACCAGGGGGAACTGCTTACTCTCTCTGAGAAGCTGAAGCAGTTCGGGGTTCACCTGGGCTCCTGGCTCCTCTCCACCGGCCTGGCTGTCGGCTGCGGAGCGACCATCTACTATCTCTGCCAATATGAACAGCAGGTACACGGATTAAAGTCAACATAAAATAAATAGGCACAGTATCAAAAATAGGCATAATTGTTTTGTTCATGGATACACAGAGAAGCAGACATAGGGAAATGAAATAGTAATACCCTTTTTACCCAAGGGTCTGGTAGATCTCTCTAAATAAGGACCTCCATAAGGACTTCTGTGTGAAGATGAGAAGAGATTTAAAGGATTACAAGAGTTCCTCTGTGTCTAGAATGGCCCTGATTTTTCCCTCAAAATCATTACTGAAAAGGAAAATTACCCTTGCCTTGCTTGCGCACAGTAGCAGCATTCTTTGTATGTGTAGGTATGGAGAGTTTTCAGAGTATAGAGATAGAGATATTACTTAATGGCATGGCAAAGTGTTGAGTCATACATTACAGTAAAGTCCATATCAAGACGCGTCATAGATCCGTGAAATACTTGAGTTTATGACTTACTGACTGTAATGCGTCAGGTCATTTACAGACAATGCAGGGTTTAATTTGTCTCATTGCACATCGCGTTATTTTTGCAGCGTTATCTCGGTCTGACCTCCATCTGTTATCTTTACAGCGGACGACAGATACTGCCAGCTGGTCTCTGCTTCAAGAGGCAGAGACTCTCCTGGTTCCCTTTGTGGTGTCTCTGATCAACCTGGTCATCCCACTCTTCTACTCCCTCTTCAACAAGTTTGAGCACTACTCCAACCAGCGCAGACAGATCTACGCTCTTGTTGTCAGGTCAGGCAGCTGGATATCATCATGAATGCCACACCTTGTATACATATAGGCCTAGACATGTATATCCACTCCTCCACTCAAAGAAAGTACATACATAAAAAAAGAATCAAGAAATAGAATCTCTAATAACATCAATATGCCTGCTATAGACCCTAAATGCTATGCAACAGTGCTTAAGGCATAGACAGAGATGTTAATAAAGCATTTTCTCTCCTCCCACTTATAGAAATGTCATCCTTAAGGTGTCCATTCTGGGTATCCTGTGTTACTACTGGATGAACGAGGTGGCTAATAAGTTTTCGGTGCGTTTCACAGGAATTGTGTTGCCCTTTTCAAATACACCAATATTGGTTTCATCAGTAGACATTCATACATGAGGTATAGCCTATTCATTCACCCACTTTCATGTGTCCACTATAGTGTTGGGAGCCCATGGTAGGACAGGCTTTGTACCGCCTGGTCATTGTTGACTTCCTCTTTCTCATGTTGGGATCCTTCTTTGGAGAGTTTCTCAGCAAGTGAGTTAGAAGATTTCAGTTTTTTTGAAATGTGCATTATTTTCATCAAATGTAAGCCTCAAATGTAAATCAGATTTTTGACTTGGACTTTGACTCTGTTCCAGTGTGATTGGGACCAGATTAATTCAAAGTCTAGGGGTTCCAGAGTTTGACGTCGCCAGGAATGTCCTCGAGCTCATCTACGCACAGACTCTGGCCTGGTAAGAAGAACAATACGTTAAATACTCCCAATTCAAATAATTAGTAACAGTATCTGACACTGGCTCATACAGTGGATTTGTAACCAGGACTCGTTTTGTTCTCCTTGTCAGGGAAAACAGCCTCAGTGCTAATTTCCAGTTAACATTTATTGTACCTATTATTTTCTCCCCTTAGGATCGGAATCTACTTCTCTCCTCTGCTGCCTCTCATCCAGATCATCAAATTTTTCGTCTTGTTTTACCTGAAGAAGGTAAATTGAGGTTCACTAGAGTAGGGGCCCCAGGTGACTGTAAGCTGAACTGGCATGGTGACACACTGCCATAGTCAGATACAATGCCATAGCTGCCCAGGCCTCTCCTTAGTCTTCAAAGCTCATGTTACTCTGTTTGCACACCTGGGTCAATAATTAATTAAAATCCTTTCATTACATTGACGGTTTGCGTCATTTTGTGTTAAAGGAAAGATGGGCTGGGTTTTGGATTTTTGGGGCAACCCTGTCGGTTGCATTGTACCAGTGAAGATCAATCAATCCCAGAAAGGAAACTGAATTCAATACAAATAGTAATTTGACCCAGGTTGGCTCCGGTGTGAAGGGCTGCTGAATGTTTTATGAACATGTTGAACGATCTTCAAGGCTGTGCTATTCAAAGCTCTAAGAAGATGTTCATGTTTTCCACTACAGGGTGAAACAGATACGATGTTTAAGTTGAAATGAGCTGAGGGCTTTTTATACTCTAACAGCATTACATAAGGTGCTGCAAGAATAATTAATGAAGAATGATGGATGATGACGGATTGCCTTAGACAGGGAATCCAAAACATTCTATAATCCTGGTTTAATATCTACAATGATGGAATGGTCAATGATTAGGTTTTTGTCTTTTCTAACATGCAAAGTGACACTGTTCACACACACACACACACACACACACTCACAGTTGTTTACTTTTGATGATTAATGGCTTGTTTATGGTGTGTATGATGTGTATTTGCATGTGTTTGTTTGTGTTTGTTTGTTTGTTTGTGTGTGTGTGTGTGTGTGTGTGTGTGTGCCCAGGTGAGCCTGACCCAGAACTGCCAGCCTCCGCGGCGGTCAGGCAGGGCAGCTCAGATGCAAACCATCTTCATCGCCCTCCTCTTCTTCCCTTTCTTTGTGGGCGCACTCTCCATGGTTGCATACACCGCCTGGAGGTACGGGAGCAGGACGTGGCCTATTGTGACCGAATCACAATACAACTTTTACGTCATGTCAACAGCTTGTATTAAAAAATATCATTTTACAACATAACTAATTTAGGGGAAAAAAACACAACTACACCCCAACAATACCACACCTCCCTTGTCAGCAAGATGCATGAACAGACCTTGACACTACTAGACTAGAATTTTATTTCACTGTTTTCAAAACTATTTCAAACCTGTTTTGTTTCCCCCTGTCCTGCGCTGCAGCCTGACTCCCTCGGAGCAGTGCGGTCCTTTCCGGGGCCTCAACAATACCTTCAGTGTTGTTGCTGTGTGGATCGACCATCTGGAGGACATCCCCGGCTCTGAATGGGTCATCTGGATCTACCAGAAGGTCATCAGGAGCGAAATCTTCTACTTCCTTATCACACTCATTATCCTGTAAGTATACATAGTTGTCTTAGTGTGTGTGCATGTGTGTGTGTGTACTGCATGTAGTGTATTGCATCAAATCAACTTAATTTAATTGTAAGTCACACTAGATAAGAGCATCAACTAATTGATAAATTCAACAGCTAACTGATTAAAACGTAAGTATGAGTATATCAGTATGTGTGTGTGTGTTCATATGTGTGTGTGCATGGGTGTGTGTGTTCCTGACTAGGAAGAATTTATGCCTGGTCATACATTTGACAAACATGTTGGAGTTGGAATGTCAATTTAGGATCAGTTTGGTCTGAATGAACCAGAAGCTCCTAGTCAAGCAAAAGCTGTTTCTTGAATTAAGCTACCTTCATGTCTAACATTATATATGAATGGTAACACTCTATAATGTATTGCTCTAAATAGTAGTGGTGCACCTTTTCATTCCAATGATAAGCGCTCTTTGTTGTGATTGCATTAAAAAGAAAGCTCTGAGAGCAATCCCAAAGTTGTGTGTTTATATGTGTATATGTGATGTAGTGGGAACACCTACCCATTGTTTTTACTTGGAACAATTTTAATCTTTTTATAGTTGTTTTCTTTATTGTAATCTTACTTGGCTTGAAGGAGGCTCTGTGATGAAATGAAACCAATTAACTGGCAATGATGTCAACACAATGGATAACTGCGTGTATTGGAGATGTAATATTGTGATAAACCTGTCATGTCCAACGCTGTAAACCTTTGAGATCAGCGATTTAAAACATGTAGCTTGTTCAGACGTAAAGCCATCTGTATATCAGCAAATTAGTCAAGGATGGTAACCAAGGTAACTATCAAGCAGTCATAATGTTGTGGTAAATTTGTTGACATTTTCTGACTTTATAGAGACAGAGACTGACAGAGACTGTAACACTGTTTATATAGTATGTGCTTGTGTGCGTGCAAGTGTATCTATGTGTGTGTGTGTGTGTGTGTGTGTGTGTGTGTGTGTGCTGTGTGTGTGACTTTCAGTCTGTCTGTCTGTATGTCTGTATCTGCATCTGTAGCTATAGTATCAATATCAATGTCTGTCTGCCTTTACCTGGTCTTATGTGGACTGTCTTTTTTTCTGCTCACTCACACAGGGTCATCATATACATCTTCTGGCAAGTCACTCAGGGGCGCAAGCTGCTTATTGTTCTACTAAGACAGCAGATTGTTAATGTGAGTGGGCAATACCCTCCTTATGTGACTTTGTGAATAAGTATACCTGTCTATACCTATTCATTCCTTTTTCAGCCATGTTACAACTGAATTTGCTTATTTGGCCTTATTTTCTCTTCGATCCTCTCACTAGGAGGGGAAAGACAAGTCCTTCTTGCTGGACAAGCTCCAGAACCTCCAGAAATCCAAGCCTAATAAAAAGCCCAAACAGAAGAATCACAAAAAGGTTTGTGGTTTGTGGTCAAAGTACATTCACCCTAAGTGCCTTTGTTCCTGAGATTAGTTAGTTCATTTTCAACCTCATCTCTGTGTTCCTACAGCAGACCAAACGACGCTCAGACGACCGCTCCTCCTCCGGTGCTCAGTCCAACTCCAACGTCATGGTTCAGGCTTTGCTGGCTCGCCAGCGGCTGGAGGAGCAGGAGAGGGGGATCTCTCGCGGGGTGCCCGTTCCCGTTGACACCTCCCCCTCCAACACCTCTAGCGCTCTGGTGCAGGCCATGTTAGCCCGTCAGAGGGCTGACGAACAGGGTGAAGATTTTGACAGGATGCCCTTGCCCTCAGAACACCTGTCGTCCTCCAATGCCCTCACACAGGCCATGCAAGCCAGACAGAGGGCCGAGGATCAAGAGAGGGATGAGCACTACAGGACAGCAGGTTTTTCAGAAAACCCCCTAAGCAGCTCCAGCACTATGGTGCAGGTGATGCAAGCCAGACAAAGAGCAGAGGAAGATTACTACAGGCCAGCAGATAATACACACGACCTGGCATCTTCAACGTCAAGTGTTATGATGCAGGTCATGCAAGCCAGGCAGAGAGCAGAAGAAGAGGACAGCATTCACAGAGTGGCCGCTCCTCCGCAGAACTCAGCTCCCCCGGGGTCCAGTGCGCTCATACAGGCCATGCTGGCCCGACAGCAGGCCCAGAATGAGTATGACGACGGCTACTGAACTAAGGGGAGTAACTTTATCACAGCGTGGGGAAAGGAATAAAATTGGAAATTGGAAAATAATGGTTTGCTCCCAGATGACCTTGATGAGTCGTCTCACATCTTGATTTGTGTTGTAGTCCATAACTGATTTTGCATTAGTGAAAGGTTCAGAACTGGGGTGATCAGTCCAGAATTTGCAATTCATTCAATCCTCCTGTACATGGAAAAGAACAAAGTATTTAGATGTCTAGCTGGGCATCAAGAGAGTGCAGGCCCACCTCTTCATGCTCTTTGTTTACAACTGTACATTAACTGTATATTTCTAAGACAGTGTATATGCCTTTGTACATTAAATAAATAACTACTATTACAAATAAACAAATTAGCACAAGACCTGATGTTGTGCTATATCTAATGTAATCTGTGTATCAGAAACACATTTGTACTTGAAATTGTAGCCAATATGTAGCTTGTTAATATTGTATATCATCTTTATGAAATGTAGATGAATGCCACACTGGACATAAACCAAATAAAAGGCAAGAATCTATGCATTGGTTACTGTCACCAGTATATAACAGTAAATAACCAATAACCATCATTAATGCAACGCGATCTAATGTTTTGCAATCATGGTCTATCTGTCAAGATACAACACTGCCCTCTGTAGGGATTATGTATCCAATGCCACAGAGTAGGCATACAGTAGTGTTTATTAGATATTTTCTGCTCATAGTTTTCTCCTATTTAGTAGTTATTCAGTAATTTTAGTATTCAGTAGATTTATCTGAAACAGTGTCAACAGAGACGCTTGGACGGGACCGAATATTTATTGTCAAATGAAAATTACAAAAGAAAAATTTAAACTCTGCACATAGTAGAAACGTGATACTGACTGTAGACCATCCATATCCACCTATTGCTTGTGTTCATATGAAGTTTAAGCTCTGTGTTATATGAAGTGTGTGAAGTTGCAAATGCAAATTGTGAGACAACAAAAGTAACAGTTAGATGCGTAACAGCCATTCGATGTACAAAAATACTGCACACTTACACTCCACAACTTATTTACAACATTGAATTCATCAATATAAGTATGATACATGTAGGCACAGAATTCACAGCAAGTACTTGTGACTTTATTTTGCAATTCATGAATACCAGTTATAATTGTCACCCTGTCTTTGTAAATAGACATAATTTGCATTGCATTAAATACCGAAATTTCCTGTTTAATAAGGCTATTAGCATGCAAAAGTCCCTCACTCTATATTTATAGGGGTACACTTACAACATTTTCTTTTAAATCTTTACATTGCTGTAAGTTATACAAATGGAGAGAATGCCTTAATTCTTTGCAACCATTCCTCAAATTAGATCAAGTCCACTGTTCCAGCTCTCAGTTGGTTGGGCTGACCAGCTAAAACCCTATGGGACTTGAAGCTCCATGACTACCAATGCCACAAACACACCCACAGGGAGTGGATTTCCTTCTTCCATTAAGGCAGTGTAGAAATGGAAATCAGATGGAGCTGCTGATGTGGCCTGAAATCCCTTGAGGCATTCATCCCAAGCTGAACACATCCATCAAGTTCCCACACGAAGAGAAACACCACCATCCTCCGCTCTGTCCCGTTCAGCACTGCTCTTCCCCTAAGGATGCTGGAATGTCATTCAGGTCCAGGGAGGAAGCGGGTATAGGTGTTTTCCTGCTGCTTTTGGGGGTCTGGTCCGCGTAAACTTCCACGGACTTGGAGATGGACTGCACCGAGCGTTCCCGGAAATATCCGAAAGCCTCCCGCGCGTGCTCCTCCCGGATGGTTTGCTCAAAGGTCTTGCGCTTGTGCCTGAACTCGATAACGGTCTTCGTATAGGAGTTGAGGGTGGTGACTGATGCACCCATGCAACAGGTGAAGGATGCCCAGGCCATGCTGATGTAAGAGAGAGAGCAAGGAATGAGAAAATCACATTGTAATTCAGTACACAGGGTGACTCTCTACTGAACATGAACAATATCATCTGAACTCTGCTTTTGTAATGAAAAAACGGTGAGCACCCATGTGAGGACACAATCCAATTTGACAATTTTCTGTTGATATTTTGACCCTGTGTAAAAGTGGCCACCACTTTTACACAGTGTGCCAGGTCACATGCGATCAATCAATCAATTCCTCATCTCGTGAACTTTTCACTCAGGTTGGTTAATGCTCACAAAAGGTCAAGAATTGTTTAGCCTCTAAAAGGAATTTTCAACATACTGCGCATATTGTGAAGGGGTGAAATATTATCCCCTTATGCAATTCCAATCACGCCTGTATTGGGGCTTTAGACACCAAAGCCTAATCCCACCGTAACATGAGAGCTTTGGGCTTTTTTCATTAGAGACAGTGATGGTGGGCAGAGGTGAGAGCATAGAGCTAGAGCGGACTGTGTGGGGCTGTTACGTGAGAAATGGAAGCCCTGCAGGTCTCCTTATTTGATTTCCCAACAGGTGAGTGGGAGTTCTGCTGTATATTTATGGGGCTAGGAGTCATACCAGAAGGACCAGCCATAGTCCCAGTTGTAGGGCCTCCAGTCGGGTGGACCCAGACTGACGGTGACCTGGAAGACCTGTGTGTACATCACATGAGCCACCATACCCAGCAGACCTGCAATTATATGCATACGGTTAGTTAGCTAGCTGTGTGACGATGCACCATACAGTATTACGTACAGAGGCACGAATGTGACCCATCGCAGAAAAGAAGATTCGTTTCAAGTCATTCATTCATTCATTTTTTTATTTTTTTCGCAATTTCTTAAAGTACCGTGTCACAGGCCCATTCAATTGCACAAGTACACACATGTACACACAGATGTAAATGCAAATCCCTTATCCAAATAGCTTATGCTTGTTCATTCTGAAAAGGTTCCGAGGTTATTTTGGACAAGATTTGTAAAAACTAATATCCCCTTTAAGTCTATTGGAACTACGCGCTTTTCATCTTGTCAGCCACTAAAAGATGCTAACAACATTTCTTCAACTCATGACTTGATCGCTGTGAGTCATTCTGTTATTCATTACACTTCCTACGTCATAGATTTTAAATTTAGTTCAGAGTTTTTGAGAGTTACATGAAAACCCCGGGAAAGGCTCCATGCCTGGTGATAGTATGCAATTATCAGTGAGAGATTCTTTTTCATGACTCCTCTTCCCATCTTCTAATTTTGTTTTGAAAGCAAAGGACCTCAGATTTGTTATCTTTCCCCTATTCCTAGCGTCTTGTACCACATTAGGAGAGGCTTTCATCAAGAAACACTACCTGTGCTTTGAGACTGGAATCAAAACATCCACATATCATGTATTTCAGACAAAATAAACAAATACTGAAAGCATTTCAGTGAAGAACAAATACAATGTGACTACCTGAGAGCACGGTGAAGACGGCGGCGAAGGCATTGAGCTTGAGTCCGTCAATGACATTGCTGGAGTGGACCAGCTCTAAACACATGAGGCTGAAACCCACCACCAGCAGAACAATGTACAGCATCTCAGAAACCAACGACAGCCACAGGATCCCTGCAACATACACACATTCAAAGTCACGGTAACACTTTAGATTAGGGAACACATATTAACTATTAATAAATTGCTTATTAACATGCATATTAGTAGTGTATTTGTTCATTATTAGTCACTACAAACCATTTATTAGCACCTTATTCTGCACTATTGTATTCTACAAGTAAACCCCATTAACTATGGGTTTTCCCTCAACAGCCTCCTAATTAGTGCTTATAGCAGTCAGTAAGCAGGTTGTTGCACATGAATTTGTCTTTTACTATGCTTTGCACAGTTTGATGCTTATAAGGTGCTAGTATCACATATTGGGGGAAATTATTAAACTATTGTGGGAAAACCCATTGTTAATAGTTAATGTGTTCCCTAATCTTAAGTGTTACCGAAGTCACATTTCAATTCAAATTCAAATTCTCAATGGATATAAATTATACTAATACAAGTTGATAGCCTACATACCTGTGTATTTTGTCAAACAAGGCAACACTAGTGCGTCCTGATAAGTTGTATGTTTCTTGTCTTTGGAAGTGTACAGCTGTTTTGCTGATGATGCATGGGACAATAATGAAATCTAATTCTGAATCATTCTTAATTCTTAGTCTTAAACCAGTTTTGGGCGATGATTTAGATTTAATCTGACATCTCAATGGTTCCTGAGTCAGCTACTCGGGTCTGATGATCCTCACCCCCTGACTGACACGACGCTGAAATTCAATTGATGTCGGTGCTCTCCAGTGAGAGTCTTCTCCAAATCTTATTGAGCTTTCCAATGAATCAGGCCAAATGTTATCTGGCTACACGACAGGTCAGACATTGCATCCTCTCCAGCTCGCCTCACTTTCTCTCTTGCTATTTATCCAACCGGACACATTCACTGACAGGAGGTGAGCATTGCTGCTACCATATTTCCCTAGAGACAATGTCAACACAATTGAAAATCCTAAAACTTAACGCACAACATGTCTGGCTGCCTTTCTGTCCCCATGGTTTCATATGAAAAAGCTGATGCTTGAATTGAAAGTTGATTGTTGTTGTTGCTTGTTGATTTGAAAACCAGAAAGTTACAGGCAGACCAGACAAAGATGATATTGTGAAAATATTTACATGAAGACAATGGTCCGGCATGGGTTAGGGGTTTGCTTCCCACTGAAAATGCATTCATTGCACAGCTAAAAGCGTCCAGCAAATAACAAGTTACGACAGTATAAAAGTCAGCTACTAAAGTGACCTTTAAAACATTTTAATTAGTGTTTGATATCACCATTAAATCAAAAGGGGAAACTATTCACAAAATAACTTTTTAAATACACTGTCAGTCTGTGTCTGCTCAATGAGGATGCCCAGGAATGGTCATGAATCTTTGAAATAAGCTAAAACCTAAAGTCCCAATTTACAAAACAACAGTCTACTTCTCAATCACTAATATTTCAAATCAGGTCTCAAGCACAATGGAAATGTATGGACACATACATTGATTACATAGTCTACAATATAACATAAATAACTGAGTTATAGATAACTAACTAACTGCTGCTACTAACTGCCATTACCGCTTGTTTTCAAGTGATGATTTAAGTATAAAATCCATTCTTGGAAGTAAGAACTTTTGTTACTTCTTTCAGGCAGCTTAAAAACCATGAAACATGATCTTTGAGGCAGACAGTGTTCACTCACCTTTTTCTGATGCTGGGGCCAAATCAATGAAGCTTCGGCATCTCTCACCTAGAACAGCAGAAAAAAAAAATTTCTGTCACGACGTGGCACAACACAATAGCTGTGATGTCTTCAGCCCACTATTTATTTTGAAGGCGCTATCTGGCTGTTCCGAAATATCAGAGTAATCTGTTTTGGTTCAGAAAAGGTCAGGAGGGACTGGCTTGATTTTAACAAAGAAACCTGAAGTCAAGTTTAAAGCACTAAATAAATAAATGCTGTTGGTGCTAAACGGATAGATATAGGCTTCTGTCCATTTCCTAATCTGTGTGCAATTCCATATTGCTGTCCAGGTGTCTCACGAGGATAGCTGAGCAAAAGTTTTACCTCCAGTCCAGTGAATTCACAGAACTCCACAAAATTCAGAGGTCATAAGTTCAGACTGTTCAAAGACTAATAAACAGCATGCTAAATATGAGACAGAAATACAACTTTTTGGGCCTCTGATTCAGGGACACCAGATGGCTTGTTGGCAAGGCTATTTGACATCTAGTTCCTGTCCCATTGTGTTGCATAGAATTACAATAATCTCGCTACAGGGGTACAATGTCTGAGAAAGAAATGATGCAGAACAGCCATGCTTGCCAGAGCGTAAATACACTGTGACATCTTATGAAACCTTATGTCACTTTATCAAGACAGGAAACAAAACATGACCCCTGACACACACCACATTCCTCTCCTTTTGGGCAGACATGATTCATTCCTTCTGTCATCTGTCGAGTGTGTCGCTGGATTTGTTGTTAAGTGGAACACTTTAATCAGGTAGAAGGAGGGTGGCAACAGCTGTTTTGAGGAAAAACTCATCAAGGCCCCTGTTACATAATCCTTATTAACTCAAGCTGTCACCCCCCCGCCACTTCCTCCCCCCCCACCCCCTGCAGCCACTTGATGAGATAGAGATGTCCCAGCAATTCATTCTTGAATAATCTCTGCGTGTGATTGATTTCTATTCTTGAACATCAGAAAAACCTAACACTAGCACAGTTAGCACAATTACAGGCTGATGTTGGAGTCTGCAGATGGATGCTCTGCTAATTCCAGAGTCATTCAGTGAGTCAACCAGGGAGGAGGACTAATCTGGCCTAATCACACCTTTGACCAGATGTGGGTTCTTGTCGTGACCACACATCGCCATCACAAGATGCCCCTTGTTACATACTCCAATTAAAAACAATTTCCTGCTTCCATTTCCCTGCACAAGTGAATGAGACTAGTGCACACAAATACAGCAGTTTTCAGACTTTCTCTCACTTAAGCTGTAAAGCAATCACATTCTGCTGCTATCAAGTTCACTACAGCCACCCACTTACGGTCCTGGTCCGAGCACAATACTGAACTTGGAGTGTCTTTCCACTTTTCCTACCTCCAACAGTCCTGAACTATTGCTTTGCCGATTGCTCAGTACCTCATGCCAGGTATAACATTTACCATTTTACCAGATACCTGCTCTTTGACTGGCAGACTGACATCAACAGAAAGGATGATTATCCTGACATTCTCAGGAAATGACATGACTCAAAAAAAAAAACAAAAAAAAAAAACATCCATGCTTGCATTTTTTGCAACTAATCTCCAGCTCATCTGACAAAACAGGGTTTTAAGTTCCCTGATGGAAGAATGAGGGAATTAAAGTGACAGATTTTCAGAAGTGGACATTTTTTGTGAATGTGTGTGTGTGTGTGTGTGTGTGTGTGTGTGTGTGTGTGTGTGTGTGTATTATGTTGTGTAAGGAGTCACAGGTCATGAGTGTACTCAAACACATTTAACTCAAACACTGTGATGATGATGATGATGATGATGATGATATCTAGCCTAATCCTGTTCATATCTCTACACTGGATGGAGGAAATAATGGAAAAATGTTGTCACAGGTTTAAAAAGGATCAGTTTGGAAATTAAAGGGTATTAGCAAATAGTAGCCTAATAATACTAAATACATTTACTTAATTTATTATAGATTATTCTTTCATTTTTTGCCCCTCATTAGGAGGGCTTAAAACAATTTGTTACATTGAGAAACTATAGTTTTCAACCATTATGAAGCTCTGAGCATGCTTTTTTTTCTACATTTTTCATCTAAATAATTTCATTGTCCTCCGGATGACATCACTTGAAAGATTAAATTAAACATTTCACCACCACCTACAGAACTAGATAAGAAAATCATAACGTGAGAGATGAACATAACCAGTTTTGCTCCTCAGTGAAATGTCCCTCTAAGCAATTAACACTGTGTGCAATTATCAAGTATAACTCAACAGCACTATAAACACACACACGCACAACACACACACACACCTTCTCCTCTTACTTTCATCGTGGATATTTTCCTCGCAGGAGAACCAGATCCCGGTGTGGAACTGACGGAACAGGAACCTGTCGTCCCCGGTCTCCCAGCTGTAGACCACTTTGTTCGGGTCCGTTTCGTTCACTCCGTAGTCGATGCACTGGTGCGTCCGCAGCTTGCTGCACTTGGGCTTGGGCACCCTCTGTGTCCCCACGCACCAGTAAGTTGTTATGAACGCAGTTATTGAAAACAAGAGGGCGAAAAAATTCAAGCCAACTGACAGCAGCGTCCTGCATTTGCGAGTCGTCTTCATTGTCCATGAAAAGGATACACGAGCGCATATATGACCAAAAAGTTCATGGGTGCAAACTGGAATATGAACACAACCCAAGGGTGGTTTTCAAGTACACCAAGTCGGGTAAAATTCCCATTTGGCACTCCCAAGTTCTCCAGAAGTCTCCATTGGTGTGCAGATATCCCAGACTGAGCTCAGCTTTGTGCCACCGTGTCTCGCGGCCCCTCATTAGACTTTTTCACACGAGGTGGCCCACGAGCGCACTCGTCCAGCCTATAGGATTGTCACGTTGTCACAGGATTTGACGCTTGCTTGCATTAAGTGTTGGCTTGCTGTTATGATGCTCTCTCTCTCTCTCTCTCTCTCCCTCTCTCTCTCTCTCTCTCTCTCTCTCTCTCTGTTTGGTTATGTCCCCCCCCCCCCCCCCCCCACTCCCCCACCCCACCTCTGCACCCATCTCTTACAAAATGTGTAAAAAACAAAAGCAAAAAAAAAAGATCAACTTATCCAACTACAGGGTGATTATCATGCTGAGAATATATTTACCACTCAAGTTAAATATGATCACATATGAGCTTGTCAAGGCTGTCTGCAGCCAGACTTCACTGCAGATTTTAGAGCTTTATAACACCGGTTGTGTAAAGAAAAATAAAAGTTGCAGAAAAATCAAACAAAACAACTTCATAATCAATTCAAAGATAGGTAATGTGTCCAGCCACTATATTAATTACCCTACTAATTGTGGATTCTGCCCAGTAGGCCTACATTTAATTACTTCACTCTTCTTGCCTTCCTCTCCTTATTTATTTATAGAAATGGTGAGGAAATGTTTCAAAAGGATTCAATTCCCAAGAACAAAGCTGTACTTGTAAAAATATCTATGCTAACTGTAAAGTCATGTCGTACAATGTAGACTGTGGTTAGTTTGTGTAAAAGGGCCTGTTTCATTTGAAATTGTGTGTTAAGTGACGGAGTTCCAGCAGAATCCCACTAGTAGTCATACTTGTCGGGTTAACACGATAATATAATACTTCCATGCAAGGGTTAACATTGTCCTGATGTCCTTGGAAAGTTTGGTCTAGATTTATGAATATAAGTGTTACCCAAAGCTTGAAACAGGAGAGACAAGACACTGCACAAGCAAATGGGAGAGTGTCTGAGGCTATACATTTTTTGTTTTTAGTTTAGAAAGGTGAATAGCTTTTTTTACTATTCTGATCTTGAGTTATAAAGATTGAATAGTGCAGAATGTACAGCTTTAAACCCCAAAACAAAAATAACAGGTCAGTTAATAGTCAGTTAAACCAATAAAACCAAATAGTACAATTATTCACTGCTAAAAACCCTAATGGCAATTGGTATGGTGGAGTTTTTCAGTCTATCAGTCTTTGCCTTCATCTCTGGCAGTAGATTCTGTTTGCAGAGAAACCGGACAGTCCTCTTACCCTTGTTTGGAGGGAGGAGGTCATGGAGTGGACGATCAGTCTGGTGCATATTGTTTTCTGTGCACTGAGAACTGTAAAAAGTATGGTTATCTCCTCAGTACTATGCTAGGTATTGTCATTATCACCATTTCCAACTTTACTCCATTGATTCACAATGAAGCTGTGGCAAACGGCTGCCATTAGGCTCTGGGAGGCTGCAGTGAATGTTCTCTACTCTGAGCATAGAGACAACACAACTGCTGGAATTCAAAGACTTTTCCCTTGAGTATGATGTTTTTCGCATTAGAATGGGCTAAAAACATAAATTGTTCCAGCCATTGCAAAAGCAGTGTTTACAACCTTGCAGTAAACGAGGCCAGATATGTCCAACAACAACAACATCTCTGTTACCTCAGCAGCATGCCTTCATCTTCAGCCCCGGAGGCTTAGCCGTGTTTGAACATGAAAACTGAAAACTAACAAACCAGGCCAAGGCTCTCCACCAAAATGCCCCAAATACTGTTGAATAAGCTGTTGGTGATACTCCAGTTAATTGCCACCTTTGGCATGGTTTGTGTGTACAAAGGTGATTAAGAGGTTGCAAGCAAATAATAACACACACACACACACACACACACACACACACACAGAAATAAATTACAAATTACAAAAATGTAATTTGATGCATGTGTGACCCATGTTATATGAACAGTTTTTGTAAGGAGCAATAAAGATTCCAGAGGAAGACCCACTCAAATACTGTAAGTCATCAGTCTCTACTGATATACCCCTCTATGAACTTGTGTGACCTTAAAGCTTCAACAAGAGCTCTATGTCCTTAAATCACCCAATGAATCCAATACTCAACGAGACTCTGATTGAATATTAGCAACATAATGCAAGTCTGAACCTTTGACTAAAATCTGCTAAACACTGCTGATGAACCATGCAGCTGGTGACAGGCCATCTCCGGAGTTAGTGGTCAAAACAAGAAGCCATTTCTTAAGTATAAACAACAGTCACCAAACCCTGGTCTCAGTTTAATGAATTTCAAATCCTATGTTCTAATATGGGGAATCACATATTCAGCCAAACAAAAATCCAGCAGAGCCTAGCAGAATAATATAATAGGAGAATAATTGGGCGTATCATGTTTCAACAGAGGAAGTTGTGCTGCATACACAGCACAAACTACATGATGATAAATTTTGTATGAACTTCAACAGGCTATTTGTGAGAATCTGGAAGCCATATTTGACTGTGGGTGCTCACAGACAAAACCAAAGCTTGGAATTCTGTTGACATTATAAGACAGCATGTCAGCAATATTCCAACAAGTGAAAAGAAAATGGTCATTTGGAGATCAAAACAGTATCATTCATTCATTCATACATATAAAATAATAAATGGAAAAAGAAAGTTTTATTACATATTCAATGATCACTTTGGTTTCAGTCCCCATTCTCCAACCTGCCGAGTAACAAGACTATAACATTTACAGTATGCCTTTCATTCGACTACAGTATTGTGCCAATCATAGTTATATAACCATAGTGTGACATATTCTATATAGAATTCTTATATAAGTTGTCTAGGCCTGCAGCCAGAATGGATTTCTCCAGCTGATGGACTAGAACTGATCCGTTAGGATTTGATAGAAGATAATAAGACAACACATTTCCTTACAGCTTTGCCTAAGCCTGGGATTCACATGGACATGAGCGTCATGAATGATCTCTGTAGGAAAAAATAAATTAATAGTTTATGGCAGTTGACAGGAAATTTAATATTCTTTTGTTCCTCCGGGCGTCAATCATCGCACAGCAAAGCTGCAGCCTTCACATGAGTGAGATAGGCGAGCACATGGAAACACAAAAGATTAATGTGAAGATAGCCGGGTGATTATTTTCCCTTTTTAAGATCATTTCATATCAGGATATCAACCCTCAAAGCACATGTAATACTGTACCTATGTTATTATAGCTGACAAATGAATGGATCAAAAAGGAGCTTTTAGTACTGTGCAAGAATATCCATGTCAAAAGAGATTAAATGTCATGGCACTGAAGTTTTTTATTTGGCCTTGAATGCCTTTGGAGCATATGTGGCTTCAGAGTGCAGCATTGTAAGGCCTAAGCTCTTGATAGATAGACAGAGACTTCATTTGTATTTCACTGGCAACTTCCGCTTAAAGCTGCTAAGAGTAGAATTTGTCTCTAAACAGATAGCCCCTAAGGATTAGTCTTCATAATCTGCCGTTCACTGATCCTCGAAATCATACTGTCTGGCTGCTCTGAAATCAGCTTACAGTGACAGTAGATGGTGTGTGAGTGGTTTTATGATTGGGATTGCATGCAGGCTTTATGTACAGTAGCTCTGAATGAGAAAAAGACAATTGTTGAGGAATAGTTTAGTTTCCAATCTGTACAGTGGTTCTCTCACCTTCCAATGTAGCAACATGCTGTGCACATCCACATCTGCCCACACACACACACAATCTTACAGTCCCGCCAAACTAGATGGCGAGCCCCTTCCTCCTGCAGCAGACAGTGTATTACAGCAGAACCATCCAGATGCCTGGTGTGTGAACCCAGCCTCTCTGGTCCCCTCTGTGACTGCCATGGGAATAATCCTAACCCTCCTTTTTCGATCCTAAATCCTTGCTCTACCCCTTAGCGCGGCAGCAAATGGGAGACAGAAGTTTGATTTTGTTTTCTCACTACATAACACACTCTGATCAAGCCCTCTCACTGCTTGACCCTAAACACTTGTTATATTACAACAGAATGGACTGTAGACTCCTATATACTGTAGGTCAAGATGGATTCAAATGAATTGTATGTGCACCTGCCAAAAAGTAGCTTGTGAAGGTGGGATGCTCATGCTGGTGTGAGAAGAGACAACACAGACAGAATTAATACAGTTTCTGTTGACAGGCTTTCATATGGATAGCATTAAGAATCCAGTCAGGATCTGAGTCAAATAACTCTCTTTTATACAGTGGTCTAGTATATTAAGGTTTAATTACAAAGAGACTTGGGCAGTCATTGGGTGCAAAATACCAGATGGCGAATGAGATGTGATGAGTATCAGTGGACTAAACTATACAGCACACTATAAAGTCTGTTCAAAATAAAAAAGGGCACATTGTACAATTTCAATGTTCGTCACTGAAAACAGAGTCAGTCTCAATTAACAGTTATCCACAGTAGTACTGTAATAGACTTCCATTCATCAGAACATTAATCTTAATTATTCAGTGGGAATTTTCTTGGAAAACACTTAAGGTAAGCCGTGTAGGATTTTCTCTAAGTACGTCAGTGAAATAAATTGTGATTAAAAAGCCATCGGTGCTACGCTCTACAGCCCTGTGAACATTTGTTTTCTAGCATTAGAATGTGCAATCACAATACATTCCACAGCAATTTATTAATGAGAAAATTCTAGACGCAGCATCTTTAGCTATAGACAAAGTCAGCAAATACAGTAGTATATTTCGAGGCTCCTATTAAACAGCACCTTTTACCATGTCTGTGCAGTAGATGCACATTTTAGAATGACAAACAGAAACAAAGAAAATAAACAAATTCAATTATTAGTCTAATCATCCTGCATGTCAGAGGGAATGCCAATAGAAATAGAAAGAGTCAGAGAATTTGACAGATTGCCAAGGTGAAGAACAGTGACTGTGGAATATTGGCCCCGTTTTATCATAAATAAGGTGAATGAGTGGAAATGCCACTAGGTTCCTTTGGAAATACAGCAATGTGCCGTTTTTCTGTCCTTTTCCTTTTGCATCATGGAAGTGTTACAGTGAGACTCAAGAAAGAGTAAATCAAGAAAGAACATAAACTCTCTGGGCTTGGGTCCATCACTGAAACAGGGGAAACGTTAGAGGATCCCTATATTAGTTTAAGAATGTCTCTTTATCACTCCTTCTCTTGCATCCTTCCCTTTTGTCCCGGGACAGAGCCGTCTAGGCAGAGCTGGACACAGCCAGCTTCTTCAAGTGGTCCATGAAGACCTGGAGGCTGACGTCATCGGTCAGGATCGGGGCTCCAGCCTCCTACAGATGCACAGGAAGCGAGGGATAAAGAAGATAAGGGCTGAGTGTGGTAAACCACTTGACAGTCAAATCAATTCGTACTATGACTCTGACATAATGGTCACATTATTGTACCAAATACGTTTAGCGCAGAGCTTGGGTTATACAAGACCTTTATCTCTTAACATCGTCTGTCTCAGACTGCCATTGGTCAAGATGCCATCACAGAGTTGTGTATATGGCAGGCTATGGCTCAGCTCTTCCCTCACTTGGGAAATGACGAGAGATTAATGCCATTTTCAGATTTAAATCTTCCCCACTTAGAGTTAGAGGTTAGCTAATCCAAGACCTGTGTTTACTCACAGTTTAACCCTTAATCTTCTGAGTTGTTAGTGAAGATTGTTTTTTTTTCTTTACCCAGGGTATAGATGATGCTGGGGTTAAAAGTCTTGAATTGGACAGATATATTTGACTTGGCACTAGTAGGGAAAAAATTGTAATTTTCTCACATGGTTTAAGTCCAAGGATTACATTTGGAATTGTTTCATAGTTTGTTGTGGTTATGAAGGTAGAATAAGCTGCCAATGTTGTTGTGCATAACCCAAGCATACTGAAGCCAATTTGTGCGTGGTAGCAGAAACGGAGTAAAAACTACTGACTTTGGATATCTTTGAAAAGTTTACTGAAAAGTAATTGAAAGTTGCCTGAGTTATATCAGACCTATGAGGAGAGAAGTAGCAAATCAATCCCCATTTACCTCCAATAAACAAACAAAAAAACAAACTAAACAGAAAAAGTTGATTAATATGCCTGGATTTCTTTAATCTCAGCCTATTTCCTCTTTGGTTAGATCTTTCCTCTAAAAATCTATCCATTTTCAAGTTTAAAAAGTGATAATTCTGAAACAGCCAAGTTGTTGCCGATCATACCTGTCCCCAGCCGTAGAGGTTGTTGTGGGTATGCGATGGGTTGACCTTGGAGAGCAGGAAGCGGGCCTGGGAGCCGCCGTGCTCTGTATCGACGTAGCGCGGCATAGGGAAGCGAGTCTCCAGAATCTCCTGGGCGTCGTCCAGCGGAGCCTGCAGCAGCTGTTTGAAGTTCTCATATTCTGCCATTTCCTGGTAGCCGGCCTTTCGCCACTGGGCTATGGTCTGAAAATAAAGAGGAGAAAGACCGGAATAAGCGATGAGTGTCTTCTCACTATATGTAATAGCTCGACTGAATTCCAGTGTGTTATTTAGCCTCTAGAAAGAAATGCATTGCTCAAAAATGAGATATTAGCGAGATATTATATTTTGAGAAAAATAAGTGAAATATATTCTTACAAAATGATTTGTACTTGACTGACAATAGGATAACATTTCTATAGACTGGATTATCTATATTAAATGATGATGATGATTCAGGTAATGAGTTTTTTTTCAGCAATGGATATAGTATATAGTTTTGGATGTGAACTTTTCAAATGGAGTAGATTAATCAATTTTTGTCCCGATCCCCGTGTCAAGGCACTGTTGGATTTACTATATCACTCTAAATGGATTCATTCTTAGTCAGTGGTCTGCTGTCTCACCTCTCCATGGTAGATGACCAACTGGAAGAAGGTGTCCATCAGAAGGATTCGATCAGGCAGGATACTGCTACTGTCCAGGAGCACGGGCTGTGGAGAAGAGATATACCCAAGACACGTACAGGTTAGCTCTCACATTCAACTGAGATTATCAAGCAGTTTAGAACAACTGAAGCTCCAAATCTGTCATCACTGACAAACCTTAAAGGCACTTTGACAAAGTCTCTAAGAAAGGCCAGAGAAGAGGTTCACACTGTGCCTCTGCTCTGGTACTTGCGGTACTTGTATAACATTGATAATAACGTCAGCAGCAACGTGGGTGTGAGGCTGACCTCTGGTGGTCCGTGGAAGGAGTAGGAATAGAGGATGGGCTGGACCATGATCAGGGACTGGGTCAGGTCCTGCCGCACAAAGTGGTGCCTGTAATAGGACGACTCGTCTGGGCTGTTGTTGAACACCTGCAGGAAGGGCGACCGCCGCAAGTGGAACATAAACTGCAGGAGGAGGAAGAGAGAGAGAAAAATGTAATTATTGAATATTCAATGTCATTTAATCAAACATTTTTTTAAGATTTTGAATTAGCAGAGACAGCTAGTGTAAGATGGGAACAATATCATAATTATGCTGGGTTAACTCAAATCAAAATGAAGATACAACTGTGTGATTCATTTTTTTTCTAATTTCTTTACAGATGGTATGCACTTCCATACAGCTCCACTAGATGGCAGGCTTACCTGTGGGTAGAGGGATAGAGACTCTGACAGTTTGAAGGAGTTGGGATCATCTTTATTGAACTGGCCAAACTTCTGACACTGGAACCAAAGAAGACAAAACACGTTTGAGCACTGAACATGCCACAGTACATGCCTGATTACATAACCTGGCAGCAAATGTCACACGGGTTCAAAACATTTAGTGAACCACCACAGATTGACATTTAGCACATGCATACTGCATACTGTACATTCCAGCCAACCAAGTACGCATTGTTCTTTTCATTACAAAGAGCATCATTATACCGCTCAAAGCAAAAAGGGAGGAGCTGGTGTTTGGGAGTGTCGCTCACCAGGCGGATGAGCTGTCTGTCAAGCCAACGCAGGACATCTGGCCCCTCCTCCGACTCCGCTCTGAAGACGCCCAGACGAGCCATGAGCACAGCGGCCGCCTCCTGGTCGAATGATGACTCAATGTGCTGAATTTGTGACTGGGCATCTGCCCAACTAGGTGAAGCAAGAGAAAAAAAGAGGAAAACAGAAGGAGAGAAGGAACCAGAGAAGGGCAGGTGAGCGTGGGAGTGGTACAAATGACGCACACACGCACACAGGTCAGTGAAGTATTTGTTGCAGATGGCAGGAGTTTAAACAAATTCTTTAGCTAGGCTGATATTGATTCTGTGATTGAGTCACCGGCTTAGAACACTAGTAGACACAAAAATTCAGACTCATACCACTTGACACTAGTTAGTGAGTGCTACCTATTCACTTTAGACAATCTATTTAATCATTATCTTGTTAATAATAAAATGCCAAGTTGGCATGACGTGGCAGGGTTCAAGTGAAACGCAATCTTATCTGCCATCAATCCCTGTCAACACAGTTTCCTGTTAACAGACCGACAACAAAACCAGAGTCTTACTTCCTGGCGATGGTGGTGACACGTATCCTCTTCTGGGTGTTGGAGTGCTGGTACTGGGTGACAAACTGGACCACCCCTCGGCCACCCTGTGGAATGGGTGCATTGTGCTGCACACACACACACACACACAACAATGGAGACAGTAAGTAGGCCGCGGACAATCATCTCCTTCACATTCCTTCTGTTTGCATGAGCCTAACAAATGGTGTAGTGCTACAAGGGCACCATTTAAAAAGCCCTTAGTAAACAAACACACATTATCCTCTATCACTGATCTGATGCGATCTGATGCTGATCTGATTAGCTATGGTGCTTTCATCAGCCTAATCCTGTCAGGTAACTGTTCATCTCAAATAACCAAATACGCGGGGAAGAAAGAGCTTTGAAAGGGCTTTCAATGGTTCAGAGGAACTCACAGGCTGAGGTTGAAGTGCGTGCGTGTTTTACCTGATTCACCACTTCAAAAAACATGGCCAAGGTGCTGGAAGGGTTGAGACTGCACACTTTCCACTGGCTTGTACCACCAATTCCCATCTCCTGCACACAACAGAGATAGATCATGATGAGTGTGAGTGAATACAATTCCTCAGTTCACTTATTGTGGAAATTTGTTCAGGGACAGTAACTCACATTCTCCGAAACACAGGGACCCTTGGAGTTGAGCGAAACACACGGTCCAATGGCCCCGCACACCTTCAGCTCCCTTGACGTCTAGACACACACACACAATCACACACACACACCAAGACAAGAGGTTAACTTAATAACAACAACAGCTCATTTCAGATTGGCTGGTATAAATCAAACTTCTTAAATAATACCGTATAGAGATCATTTTGGTCAAGATAATCATACTATAAAAATGTCATATCGACACAGGCCTAGATGACAATGCTAGGAAAAGCATAGCATGACGTTCATTAGGACCCAACGACTAAATCACGTCTTCTTTACCTTGACCTCCATGGTTCCTCCGAAGGCCATGCGGAACTCCCCGTTGTAGTCTTTACTGAAGACTCTCTGGAAGGTCTGCTTGAAGAGGGAAGTGTTGAAGGAGTCTCCCATCACTATGTGGCCCCTGAAGATACAGCACAACAAATCAGTTAGATGCTAAATTATTCTTAAAAAGGAGTTATTTGGTAAGGAAACACCCATTCACAATAGACAGTTGATTATAAGTTAAATCCCACACTGTAAACCCACTGAGCGGTAGATACTGACCCAGTGAGATTCGATAAGCACTTCATCTCCAGCAGTCCGGTCTGGTCTAGAGCGCAGGCGTAGATATCGATACTGTGGCCGTTTACTGCTGTCCGGTTCGCCAGGGCTTCGTAATACTGCATGATGCATAAAAACAGATGACACTCAGCTAAAGGGTTGTGGAACAACTGGAGAACTTGATGGTAGTGAAGACACCCATAGTATGTCATGTAAGAAATGCATCGACTTCAATAGATGGATATTTAGAAAAAAGGTCAGAAAACGATTTCATAGATTATTATACTTGTTCTATTTTTCCCCTGCTTTATCCTGTCATTTTTGCTGCTACAATGACCCAATTTACGCCACGGGAATCATCATCATCAATAATAACTGGTCATTTAAAGTTTTAACTCAAACACAAGTTGGTCTCCTCTATCAAGACAAACCTCTTTACTACACCACTTTCTGTGTCTCGCTGCATCAGCAAGAAATACTTTTTACTGTAAGTCCCAAGACGTGCATGAGAGAGACTGAGCGAGTTATTTCCGCACCTTGGTGGCTTTCTTCAGGTGGCGAGCGTTGTCCTTCTGGATGTCATGCCAGGAGCGGATGGGGGTCTTCAGCTCGTCTCCCACCACCATTCCTGGGCCCTGGGTGGGGGGGCCTCCAGTAAACAGCATCACACGAGCCCCTGTGTTGGGGAACGCACCCTAAGGATGAGGGGAGAAGGGAGTGAGCTTCAGTTAGTGAAAGTACCATTGTGCAGTGCCTCTGCTTAATTTAGAGTTCAACTTTGTAAGCAGATCATTGGCTTTAAGGTAAAATGGTTATAACTGATTTCTGCCAATTGAAAGATGAGCAGCTATTTATACCCATATTGATTCCCCTGTTGCACATTTGTACCTCTCATAAACTGGTGCTGTGATGGGTAAAAATAATCCTACTTCACTTTTTGGGATACAGCACTGGTGCTGAATCCCGATGTTCAGACTCTGGACTTCAGTAATGAACACTAATGGACTGGTGACCTAGTTCTCAAATTTGCCATTTGAAGAGAACAGTTAAGGGAAAGATTAGGAGGGTACTACTGCCCTATTAAAAGAGAAGAATTCGGATCAGCTGTGCAAATGCAGCCTCAGCAATCCAATATATGGGACATTTTTAAAATAAAAATTAAGCAAATAAACTGAAATATAATTTGATAGCATGTGAGAACAATAGGTATGCATGTTTAGCATCAGCAAATAAAATAATAAAAAGGTAGATGAAAATAAGGAAAACATTTAATCACCATATATATATATATTTGAATTATTTTTCCATCGAAGCGTGCCATTTTAACATTCAACTGTGGACAATCCTCTCACAAAAGTATACAGATATCCAGCTTAACTAAATTTATGCATAAAAATTTCAACAAGTCTGCATTAGAGTTCTCATGGACTCGATTTCAGCAAAGGGCAGTCCTCAGCTCTCACAGCCAGGAAATGCAACAAAGTCTAAGGGTCCAGGATTCTGGGAAAGTCAGATTGAGATTGAGCTAGCCATACAGTAACAGGGCCACTGGAGGGATTTTTTTTATATAGTGTGAACGTTTGACAGAAAGTACCCAGTGGAAAGTACCAAAGTCCCATAAGATTCAGTGAGCTATGATTCATTTGATGGAGACAAAATCTGCTCATTTAAAGCACATTTACATTAGACACACTCTGCATGAAGATAAACAAACAGGCAAGCTGAAATTGGATGCCAATTATTTTTACAGTTCTAATTTTATGCAAAAGACCCATTCATCAAGTCAAAGTTATCCTGATGAGTCAGTGAATCTGGAACAGTTACTAGACAGTAGAGCCACATGTGTTCTAATCAGACCTTATCTACTATCTGCTGAAGAAAGGTACAGCAGGGGAATGATCTGTTGCGTAACCACACCGATTAGCAGGGGGAGAAGAAGGAGGGATATGGAAGGGTAAGAGGGGATGGTGGAGTAAAGGCAGAAGGTAAAACAGAAACCAATCAAACCAGTCTTTAAACTGACAAGGCAATAGTACTATTGCTGCATGTACAACTCAGAAGATAATTATCGAGTGGGGTGGGTGTGTGTTTCTGCAGTTACACGTGGCACGGTTTTCTTGGAGAGGCTAAAGTTCGGGTTAGCGTAAAGCACTTCAATGCATGACTGCATGTTAGTGTGTGAATTAATATTTTGTGCCTAGGCATGGATGTTCAATTTGTATATCTACATACAGTATATGTGCTTGTGTGTGACTACATATCGATGGTACAGCATGAGCATAATCCAGCATTTTGTGTGTGCAGCATTAATGTACACTATACTGTATATTTGTGTGTGTGTATGTGTGTATGTGTGTGCATGGTACCTCCAGCAGGCCGACAGCGACAGACAGTGCAACACCAGTGGAGCGGAGTGGCCGTTTCCCCTGCGGGACAGGCCAGGGGTCCCTCTGCAGCTCTCCAAGCAAATCAGTCAGATTCATATCGACCCGGTGGACAGGCTGTAGGAACCTGGACACACACACACACACACACACACACACACTCATATTAGACAGGAATAACAGACTACTACAGATTATGTAAGGGCTGGCTAATCAATTTTTAGAAATAGTTATCGTGCATTAGAAAAGAGGCGACCTCCATACCTGCAAGAGGCTGCACCATCCTGCGGTGCCGGTGGACGACCTTGCTGTCCCGCTGCTGCTGGCTTCATTAAACCCAGCATCTCCTGAAACACACAAAAACACACAAAATGTTTCAGAGTTCTCATGCTTACTTCTCATGCTGGTTATCACAAATTTCTTGGGAAAGTATTATGAGAAAATTTGACAATGATCATGCCTGAGCACATTATTTTTGTTATTATGGTAATGGCTTAGGGTCAAGTCCATCTAAAAGTAGCATCAATGCAATGTGTAAAAGAGGTAGGTAACCTAAATCGCTTTCCTTAAGCTAAATATTTTAATCATAGTTATCATCATTATTTTAATCGGACATATCTCTATACAGCCTTCTCATTGTGCCATCAAAGCTGGCTTGGAACATCAAATGCATTAGTAGCACTCTATTGTTTGTACAGTCATGTTCTATGCAAGCTACCTCAATAGAGAAATCTGACTCCTTTGATATATGGACAGTGTGTTGTTATGCCCCATTGTATTTATTTGCTGTGACTGGGATCTTATCCATCCTATACATTCTAGTTCACATACTGAGCCATACTGAGATGTTCTCTTCAGAGAACATGATGTACTTTCCCTTTACAGATCATCTCTATTAGACAAAGTTAGTGCCATTTGAGACAGATGGAAGAGCCTTGAAATTCCACTTCATTCCATCACTACTGACCTATAATAATTTTTGCCTTACAGATCATCATAAATGACATGCTCTGAGAGTCTTCATCATGACTTTCCCTGAATTTACACATCAATCTCTTAGTCTGTTCCTCAGTTTACCCCTCTCTTCCCTTCCCTCCCACCCACCTGGATCTGTTTGGAGGACAGCTCCTTGGTGCCCCGGAAGACGTAGCTCTTGGCGATGCCCTCACAGCTGAGCTCATGGACCTGCACCATGCGTCCAAATGTGATGAGGCCAACCAGGGCGTTGGGCGGCAGCAGGCTGAGGGACATCTGGAGGGACTCCCTGAGGGCCTGGAGGTCCTCCTCTTCCAAACATGTGTCTACCACATACAGGAAGATCAGAGGGGTTGGGGGCCCACGCTGCAAAGAGGTGGGAAAGGAAGGTTATATTGTGGCAAAATTGTAAGCCTCATTTCCACACTGATTGCATACATTGAGTCATTGGCATGGATGGCTTAAGAATTCTAGTTGTCTGCAAATAGAAAAATTGTTTTATCGAGAGGAACTGGGGATAAAGAGGCTGAATCGTTTAATGATTAGTTTGTTGTATGCTGAATGTATGTATCTAGAAAGCCTGTGCTAGTAGAGACACTGTTCTGTATGACTTCAGCAGCTAATATTACCTTTAAAACCATATGCATTATTTATGAAATAATATGCTCTTTAGCCAGAGTAGCAGTCAGTGCCTCAACAGTTGGAAAGCCAAGGATGTTCCAGCTGTATATTCATTTCAATTGCTAATGTTTATCAAAACATATGATATCATAACCTAACATGATGAAGACCAACCTCTTTAGTTAACACAATGCAGCTAGTTACAACAGCTACCCCAATATCTAAATATAGAGCCTGCTTTCTTTAACGTGTACTGGGTTGTTTCGGCCAGGTCTACTACAGTACTACAGTGTTAAAATGAGTCCATGGTGACACAAACCTCATCACTTAGATCCTAGGTTGGAAAAAAAAACAAAAAAACCTCCTAATCTATATCATAAAAAGTTAAGATTCACCTATGCGCAGTATGTTTTCAGTAAATACCATCTCTATACACTGCGCACTCTGAGGTCAGAGTGCAGTCATGTAGATAGTATTTACCTGCACTATGTACTCAATGGTGGAAAACTGTGGCATAAGTTCGGCTGGCTGGTTCACATCTGATATGCCTGCATAAGAGGGCGGGAACTGTAGAGAAACAGAGACAGAGAGAAACTGGTTAGCCACTCCAATAATGGAATGTAGCTAGTCCACATGAATTATGTAATCTAATTATAAATCATGGCAACCATAAATACCACATAAAAGCTATAGGTCTAATGCAGTATTAAATCATGCTTTGCAGGAACCTTATCATTGTAATGTTTAAAACTTACTGGGTTTCTTTGGAAGCAGAAGTTGCACGCCCATATTTTTGCTCTGAAGTCAACTTGACTGTAAAAGACAACAAAACCATTTAGGGACCACTTGAGGTTGCAGTTTAGTACATTTTTTGGTATTTGTTTTGTCAAACAGTGGAATTAAAGCAACTGACTGACAGCAACATAACTGTTACTAACAGTCACATAACTGCCCAAAGGGATCTGAAGGTGTTTGCAGTTGTGCTTCACCACACCTAGTGTTTGCTACCCCTCAGCGGATTCAAAGCAGTCACACTCCTTAGGGCAGATGTCCAATTCACACAAACACAACCTCTCCCATCTTTAACCCTTTAACAACATATTTGCATTTACTGTTGCTCAAAGAACATTAAAACAAAGAAGCACCATCAAGAACACAGTTGGTACTAGACAGCTGTGTATACAGCTACACACCATTCCCATGTCAAAATGAATGCAAATAATGCTTAAATAAATAGTAAAGGTCAAGGGTGAGTACTGAAATACTTGTTGGCTGGTGTGAGACATTTGGTAAGCATTCGAAAGCATTTATCTGTAGGCGTGAGCATCGTTTCTCTACATTACATTATGTCATTTAGCAGACGCTTTTGTCCAAAGCGACTTACAATAAGTGCATTTTGTCAGCAGTAGTGAAACCAACTGTGCATCACAGTCTTAATCAGCTAAGCCTTTTAATAGGAATAAGTAGCATTCTTTTTTCTATTCAACTCACCATAGTGGGTTCAGCACTGCCTTGCAATTGGCCCGGCTGCACAGAACCGGTTCGTACTGGAGCGGGGGCAGGTCAGGCCTCTCCTTGAGGGGGGTGAAGAGGCAGGAGACCGGGACCACAAGCCTGGTGGCTTCCAGACGGCTGGAGGGCCACAGGTTCCAGCTGAATCTCACCCCATCCCGGTCCTCGTTCTGTTGGATGAACTCCTGGTAGGTCGTCATCACCGCGCTTCAGTGGAGAAAGAGCCCAATGGACGATAACGAGTTAGTCCGATGCAGCAGAGGAGAATGTTTTTGAAGGAATAACTAGATATAGTCCAAGGTGACACTGGTAGTCTATTTTCATGTGACGTTAAACTTTAGTTAGCCTGTCTGTTCTCATCTCTTCATCTCTTCTCAGTCTAACTGCTCGTTCCTACTCCAAGTAGTCTTCGCACTGCCTGCTCTTTATACAGGCATTCTTTTCTCTCTGTGTATTGGTAAAATAATACATAAGATACAAGAAAGGATGACGCACAAGTGTGTCATCAGAAACCTGATCAGCTTGTTTCAATACAGAAGTGCAGAGGAATCCCAAGGATATTTATAGGCTCCACCTTTGCTGGTGTGTCACTGAAATATCACTCACGCACACTGTTTACTTTTGCTGATGCAAAGTAAGCAGAAGCCAATATAAGCTTTTGGAGACCAGGCTTTGTGAAACATCCGTCAGGGATCCTGTAGTATACTCCCCCTCTTTCTCACTGTTATCAGAGTAACTATGTGTTTGACGTAAGAGTTCAGAGTATCAGCTAGCACTATGGAGAGTGAATACACAAGCACACATTCTGTATGTGGGTTTTCTCAGACAAACATTGGAGATAACAACTAAATGCCTGTAATACAGATACTAGAAATGGTTTCTACTTGCACAGATAGGCTGAAACATATTAACATAAGTGTCTACATTTTTAGTTATTTGTCAACTGATAATATGAGACACATCCACACAATTTAAAACTGAATAGGCGCCATTGTCTGCTCTGATTAGGGAGAAACGGAGGCATTAAGTTAGCCAAATGAAATACCGATAAAGCTACACAGTGTGTCTTATTTTCAACTGTCGTCACATACATAAAAGACTCTTAACATTAATCAGATACGGGGGAATTGCCTGTAGTAAAAGACTGTTTAAATAGCCGCATGTAAAGAAGTCATCGACAGTAATCGGCTAACGTTACTGGTCGGCAGTCCGGCGCTTGTAGGAAAAACCGTTAGGGCATTTCGTTTGGCACATCGATGCCAAACGTCGCTCTAACACACCTATCTCGGACAGCTAACGCTAGATTTTATTCATGTCGAATAGCGGACTGTAACGTTAATCTACTTGTGTGGCAAAGCGTCTTTCCCCCTGCTGTTCGGCAAGAGGAAGGAAGCGAAAAACGGGCGGCCTACTTTCGAAAATTATGATGGCGGATAGATTCGAGCTCTTACCTTGTATATCAGGTTGGCTTCGGGCCCAGACAGAGGCTACAGATGATATACTATTTAGAACAAATCACAACATTTGGAGGTGAAAACCGTACGGGACAAGAGACAGAACACCGTGATCACTCTCCCAGTCAACCGGTTCCTGTACTTTACTAGAATGACGTGTTACTCTAAGTGCAACCGGTTCCTATTGGTTCTTCTTTCCGTGACGTCAGGGCACGCTCGACGCACGCACAGGGAGAGGGTATCCATGGGAAATTGAGTTTGCTTAGAGCAGCGGTTCCCAAAGTGGAATCCTGGGACCCCCAGTGGTCATTGAGGGCAACATCATGAAAAACAGGTTAATCTTCTCTTAATTTCACTACTATTTTCGAGTTTCAAGTTTTACAATGCGATGACGTATAGATTTGGCTGTTTTGATAGTATAGGCTACTATCACTCTCAACTGCTATCTCCCCACAGGCTACTATCACTCTCAACTGCTATCTCCCCACAGCATCTCTACTAAATCATATCTAACCACAAACATGTTCCCTGGTATGGCCTAGACGACTATTTAAAAAAAAAAAATATATCCTATACTAAAATTCTACAATATAAAAAGACAAATATTCGAGTTTATGCTCTTCGATTCTCCTGTCTTCTTTCCGATTCTGTTGGCCAACTGTTCTGTTCTGCTCTGTTTTGCTCTATTCGTCTCTTATTATTTTACATAGCCTGACAAATGGAATGGCTTTATGGACATGAGTGATTCTTGTTGGGTTGTATCCGGTTGTAGCCTACTGAAAAAGTTGGCTACTACAACTACTTGCATAATGAATTAGGCTACTGCTCCCAGGGAATAAAAGGCTAAGTAAAGTAATGGAATTACTTTTGAAATGAGTAACGAGCCCAACATTGGTCAGACGACTAGTGTGTTCCCCATTTGCAGCTGTCCATGGTGCTGGAGTAAAATTTGCTGTCTATGCTTTTGATGCGTTCAGGTCATATTGGAAGAAGCGGGAGAACGGGAAAAAACCTCATCGGTTGCTTACTTTGAAGCGTCCACGAACGCCCACATCCAATTTTTTTTTATTTCTGCATTTCATTTTATTTCTGCATTTAAAAGCAACCATAAATGAAATGTAGCCGATACTGCTCGCTTTTCTTAAGCAGAGCTGGATTACAGTAGCCTTATGTGAATGTAACTAATACTTTTAATTTTGATTTTAATTAGGCTACCTTTGAATGCCGATATTGATTCTCTGTGTGCCAGCTGTGTTAACACACTTCCACAATGCGTGACGCCAAGTGGGAGATATCGAGAGAGTCCTACCTGCAATTACCACTAGGAAAAACTGAACGTTTTTTCCCCATTGGGCAGCTCGTATTTACGGTAAATCGGACATGACTTGAACGCAGCATTTCACCCAGCTAGTTTAATGACAAGTTAAAATGCTCGTCATCATTAGATGGCGCTGCATACAAAGCTATTCTTTGGTGAGGCAAAAACCCTTGGGGAGAGAGAGAGAGAGAGAGAGAGAGAGAGAGAGAGAGAGAGAGAAGTACTGCGGATACTGTACTTCTACTCTCTCTCTCTCTCTCTCTCTCTCTCTCTCTCTCTCTCTCTCTCTCTCTCTCTCTCTCTCTCTCTCTTTCCACCGTGCTTGCTCCTGCTGGCTGGCGATGCGACCGCCCGGCGGACCCTCTCCTCTGCCTCGGAGTGTGCCGGACCCACAGGCGGGAGGAGTGTGCACCAACTGCCCGCTGCCCGCCGGAGCTTTCCCCACTTTGACTGCATTTGGGACTGAATTTGGATGCTAAAGCGAGACGATAACTCCCATTAACTAGGCTGCACACAGTCCATCCCGGCGTGTTGAGGATGTTGCAGTGAGAGATAAAGCGGCTTTCCAGCGCTATCTCGCACCCAGCCGGCATCGTCAGCTGTTGCTTTAGGAGAGAAGGGAAGTGTCGGGAGCAGCAGAAAAAGGCCAAACTATGCGACTGATTTTCAAACGGTAATCATTTTCGACCCTAACTAGACCAGGGAGCGGATGCGAGCAGAGGTTGTCAGCGAGCCTCTGAGTGTTTTATGCCCGTTGTCGGTACCGGAGGAGCTGTGCCAATGGAGAAAGCGACTCCACCGCCCCAGCCCCAGCCCCAGCTCCAGTTGTCGATAACAAAGACTGAAAGTCCAGCGGAGGACATCTCCAGCCTGACCGACGAGGAGCTGCTGAAGTGGACCAAGGAGGATCTGGTGCGGCGGCTGAGGCGGTCCGAGGCCGACAAGATGAGCGTTATTCTGGACCACGGGAATCTCATCCGGGAGGTCAATCGCAGCCTCCAGCTGCACTTGAACGAGATCAGGGGGCTGAAGGTGAGGGGGCGCGCATTGGTAAAGGATGAGATCATAGGTTTTGAGCGCACCTGAGAGCGCGCACAGCAGGGGGGATGTTCTGCTGTTCAGAGATGATGTTAACATGATGTGGGAATATATGTTTTATTATTGAAGTTCATTGTACCATTTTATATATGAGGATGTACTATATGGATATGGATAGGCTCTATGTGTGATCTCTATCTAGCTGTACACACGCACACACACACACACACACACACACACCTTGCATTCCTGGAAATGTCCTGCACATAAATCTAAACAATTTACCTTTAGAATGACATGGCATTTGCTTTGAAGATATGCAAACTAGCCTTGATCCATGCACTGCTAATAAGAGGAATATGGCATGATCTTCAGAAATGCTCAGTTTACAGTTAAAGCTGAGACCAAGATTGAGGTATAGCCTCAGATGAAGCACATGGAGACCATTGGCCGTTCTCAGAGACCTCCCCACCTCTCCACCCATCCATAGCGCCTAATTAGACAGGAAAGAGCCAGAGGGTCAGAGAGAGAGAGTGAGAAAGGGAGGGGGGGTGAGAGAGTTGAATAATTACAGAGCGATAGAGGAGAAAAGAAGCAGCTCTTTGGGCGGTGAAGAAGGGATGTCACAAAGTAAAGTTGCTAGGTAGCAAATGGGAGCCATGTTCGGGGCATGAGATTTTGCTGCCCTTAATTTCAACCCAACCCACTGTTTTTTCTGTGTGTGGCCTCTCCATCCCCTACAGAGCTTTCTAATCTACATTATGTACTGCACATTGAATGGTTCAATATGAGTCAATGCTTTTATGGAAAAGCGAGGATTAGGATTTCATTTCATTATGACTGCATACAGCATTTGATATCTAAAAGAGCAGGGACATGGATTGAAATTGGACAGCCGTGGCAACAAATTACCTGGTAGTAAAATGAATAGAAGAAGAAATATTCAGTGTGTTGTTTTGTATGAAATCAAAAGCCCATTTGCCTTCTCCCTGCGCTGATCAGTATAGTGTTTATTTATTACTCTTCCTAATGCATTGGTCTAATGCTCATTAGTCTATCTCCTCTTCCTTTCCCTTTCTCTCTATCTCTTTCTCCCTCTCTCTCGCCTTCTCACTCCCTCTTCCTCACCCTCAGGACATTAACCAGAAGCTGCAGGAGGACAACCGTGAGCTGCGGGACCTGTGTTGCTTCCTGGATGACGACCGTCAGAAGGGCAAGCGTGTGTCCAGGGAGTGGCAGCGCCTGGGCCGCTACAGTGCCAGCATCATGCGCAAAGAGGTGACCCTCTACCTCCAGAAACTCAAGGAGCTGGAGGTGCGGCAGGAGGAGGTAGTCCGGGAGAACCTGGAGCTGAAGGAGCTCTGCCTGCTCCTGGATGAGGAGAAGGGGGGTGTAGGAGGAGGTGGCGGGGGAGGAGGTGGAGGTGTAGGGGGCGTAGGGGTGGGAGGGTGCCGCAACTCCATAGACAGCCAGAATAGTTTGCTGCTGGTGCCCGGGCCGGGGCTCCTGATGAGGGACGTGGGGGATGGGAGCAGCACCTCCAGCGCGGGGAGCGCCGACAGCTCCGATCACCCTCACCATAAGCAGCCTCACCTGGCTGGGGGAGTGGGTGGGGTTGGTAGCGGTGGTGGCGGGGAAAAAAGGAGCCCTGAGCTACTCCATAAACCTAGGTGTAGCAGCATCAGTGGAATAGGAGGAGGAAGTGGAGGGGACCGGGAGGTGTCCAGCCCCGAACACCCGGCCGGGCGTCACCGGAGCACCAGCCTGGAGTACCCGTACGCCCTGCCCCAGCCCTGCCGGCCCCGCTGCGGCTCCATCTCCGTGCCCGACCACAGTCGCGTCATGCGGGGCCTGAGCCCGGAAAAGTACGGGAGGAACGTGGGCCGGCGGAGTCCGGAACAGCACCCCAAGCACCACAGCTCTGATCTGCTGCTGGGGCAGAAGCAGCACTTCCTCGGTCAGGGAGGCAGCGGGGAGCTCTACCAGAGGCACCACAGGGGCAGCATCGGCAGCATCGGCTGCGGCAGCCCCGAGCCCCGTCAGGCACATTTAGGGACCGCCGAGCACCACGAGAAGGGCTGCGTGGTCCAGGGGGGCAGCCCCGAAACTCACAGGCACCAGTACAGTATGAGCCCCGACCACATGAAGTTCGGCAGTCCAGTGAGAGACGGGCAGAGGAGGCCGGCTGGAGATGAGCTATCACCGCATCATCGAAGCATCTACAACGGCATGAATGGTAGGTTTGTGTGTGTGTGTGTGTGTGTGTGTGTGTGTGTGTGCCTTGTGACCACCCCCTGTCTTGACCTTCCAATTAACCTCAGATAATCCCAACACAGATAATGAAATCGTCTAACTTCTCACCCATGCACCTAACCTCTTATACACAGTGGATGACCCTATGAAGCACCTTTTGCACACACTCACACAGATTCACACAGACACACACACACACTCACACACACACGCATGCACTGGAACACTACAAGTTAACACAAAACCCTCTCCAATTTTTCTCTCATTTGTTGTTTTTTCTCTCCCTGTAAAAGTAAAAGATGATGAGATGGAGAGAGCAATATGGGAAAACTCTAAAGATTTAAAGAGCAGTATTGCTTGTTGGTATGCGAGAGTCCACTTATTTTATTGAGAAAATAGAGAGAAAAACCTCTTAGCCACATACTGACTGATACGAAAGTTGCACAGCATTATTGATTTTTTTATAACCCTGTCTCAAAAGAGATGTGGGGGGTTTGGTGGATGAGGGAGAAAAGAGGAGGTTCAAAAAGATTAATTTTACATGCTGTCTAAGTCAAATAGTTCCAGCTCAAATCAAACATAAAAAGCTTAAAATTTCACTTAGTGGTGTAATGTTGAAACTGTCAGCACCCACGCCTATGCTCGCATGCTTACACACACACACACACACACACACACACACACACACACACACACACACACACTTACACTTCCTGGATGCTGAATTACCCCCAAATCTTTGCTCCGGTCATGCCCATCTCAGTGAGATCAGTGGGAGTTAAGGGTGTCAGAGAGAAGGAGGAATATCAAAGTAGTGACTTGGCTGCTGTTTAAATACCCCACAGTGGCTGATAATGATTTCTGGAGCCCAGGAAAAAAAAGTGCTGAGTGGCACAGAGCTGGCAGAAGCTAAAGGACATATTCCTCAAGGTGAAATATCTGCCTGACTTTGCAATATGGAGCTGAAAATACAGGAGAAACAGAAACAATCTACACAGAATGAGGTAGACTCAACACTTTACAGAAAGGATTTCACCTATATGCATCATTAAGCAATGTCAGCTGTGATTTCAGAGAATATGTGCTATTGTGTTATTGAATGATGAGTCATTAATTGATAATTGGGTTGAGGGATTCCATCGAAAACATGTAATTACAAAGCAATTACCTAAATTGCTGGGTTACAGGCGAGCGTACTGTTATTGCTCATTGTGTGGCCTTAACTTCCTGTAGCCCCAGACAGGGCAATCTAGTAGTAAACATCCTCTCTCTAGCCATTTTGCAATCTCTACGGATTGTACCGGATTATCGTAAAAGCACAACTTTGATTTCGATCATCATTTTGCTTTGTTTTTATCTCTATCTTGTGCGCTCTGTAGCTATATAAGAGATTTCCATCTTGAAGTAACCTGAAACCCATATGATGTCTGTGAAAGGCCATGCCACATTAATGCCTGACAAATCCTTAATTGGAAAATGTTGTGAGTGCACAGTGCACTCACTGGCCCTTCAGCCTGGTGGTTTGCCAACTGTGGCATAACTGCTGTGAACTTAGCTTGCAGCGAAATGCAAGTAGCCTTTAACCAGGTCCATAAAGACTTCATTAAGCATCTGTGTGAGAACTGTTTGAGAGTGTGTGTGTTGCCACAGGGATCAGGGAGGAGTCAGTTGGTTCATATTGGAACATCATAGCTAGTTGTCTGTCAGAACGGCCGTTTATCACTATCAAGAACAAGTCCCCACAGGGCCACCATGTCTCCACTGACCTGACAAGGACACTCACTTCAAGTGTCACAACATTGTATGTACAGTATGGACCGAGACCTGCAATAATACTTTGGCTGAGGGAGTGAGATTTCCTTTTGCAATCACTGCAGATAGTGAATTAATTGTCTCAGAATTTTGTTTGGCATGGAGTAATGGGTGGAGCAAGTGAACATTTAATTCAGCCACTTATATACCAATAAGAATGCCTTCCTGATAGTCTTGAAATGTCGTATAATGGTAACACTAACAGATTAAAGTACACCAAAACACCTCTTTAACTCCCCGCAGTCGAAGGGAGAAGGAAAGTATAGAAAAGGTCCACAAAATAGATATAGAGAAAGGCCCGTATGAGATAGGAAAAGAAAAGAGAGCAGTTTTGTGTCTCCACTCTCCAATATGCTGAGTCTGTGTATGTCAGCCGCTAACCCGTCCCTGCTGCCACCAGAAACACAGGAACAAGCCCTGTCCCTTTTTGGACTAGGAGGGAATTTAATTCCTGTGACGATGTAGTACACTCCAGTCTGTTGGATTATCCTATAAGCCCTTTGCACAGTATTATTTCATTTTTTTGGACTTGTGTGTGTATGTGTGTGTGTGTGTATGAGTGTTGTCCTGGGTCATTGTAGCACTGTTGGTTTTCGTAAACACAATTCAGATAAATGAAAGTCTCAGGTTACACGTGCCACTCAACAGCACGGAAGCTCAATCCATTTAAATTCCTGGCAAAATCCAAAACGAAAACAAAACAGGGCGCTGACCTCTTCGCTCTTTTAATACGTTTATCGCTTGCTTCTTTTAGGAAGCTTATATGTCACAGCCGCTGTTATTTTTACCAGCCAGGGGAAAAAGGTATCTCATGACAAACAAAAGCACTCCCAATTCTGCTTCTGAAACATGCTGAAACATGCGACTAATGTTTTGTTTCCTGGCAAAAGCAAAGAAGCATAATATGAAACCTTTTCTCTTGCATAACCACTCATCCAGATAAAACTGGCATCAGAAAATCAGATATAACTACTAGTATATGGGGAAAGTGCATGGGATATGGAGAATCTGTGGCATTTTGTAAGGTGTTGTATGACAGCACCTTCATTTCAGTTGTAGCCCAGAGCCAGTGCATCTAACTTGATCATGTGGTAGATTACCAATTTGGGACAGATAATCAGCCATGCAACACCGTAGTCTCCTGACCCAGACTGGATGGGTGACTGTTCACTAAGCCTATAGGGTTGCTGCACTGCAGAGGGTCTTTTTTCAGAAAGAGGAGAGCCTTAATCATGTTTTCTGCTTTAGCAATCACATGTTCTGCATATTAGCTTAAGCTGCTCAGATGATCGGGAGCAAAAAAAGAAAAAAGGCCACAGGGGAGAAAAGACACAACAGTATGTGAGAGCCTCTGCCCTTGTAATGCCAATGAATGCCACACATGCGCACACATACACACACACACAAGACACACATGTGAACACGCACACACACCCCCCCCAGAAACACACACAAACCTAGAAACACACGCCTCAACACATGCACATACACACACACTGTCTAGCAGTTCCTAAACTCACATAGTTCTCGAAGTGGGGATTTAGGAGTCCCGAGAATACTCAGGAAATCGAACTGTGCATGTTTTGCATTTCTGATCCTCTCACTTTCTCCTCTCACTTTCTCCATGTCATTCTGCGAGAAACTTCCCTCTCATCCTTCTTCTTTCTTCTCTTCTCTCATCCTTCCCCTCTCCCTCCATCCATTTCTCGTTTACTACTCAGTCTTCTCTGATTATCCTATCTGCTTCACTCCCTCTGCCATTATCCATCCTCCCACTATTGTGTGTGTGTGTGTGTGTGTGTGTGTGTGATTGTGTGGGTGAGTGTGAGTGTGAATGTGAGTGTGTGGGTGTGAGTGACCTTGGGAAATACTCCCCTTTGACTCCCTTTGTTTCTAAATTTAGCAACAAACCAGTAGCCTCTCTCGGGTTTACCCCATGATACCTATAGTAGCAACACACACACACACACCCACACACACACACACACACACACACACACACACACAGTCTAAAACCATCACTTGTCAGTCACAGAAAAATGATATGTTGTTTCTTTAAGAGAAACTGAATCTCCCCCAACTGTAATGGATTGGGTGCTGTAGCTTTGTACCACTTTTTCCCTGCGATGAAATTTATTCATGTCTATTTCCATTTGCTATGTTTTGATTTGATTTCTTCATATTTAATGACGACTGACAAACACTCTCAGCATGATTGAACCTGGAAGCGTGGTCCATTCTTGTGCATATCATCCCAGATGGAGTTAGCATAGATCATTCTGCTACCTCTCATTGATTCTATTGGTCTTTATAATTGTAGCATCAATGCGGACTATTCAGCTCCTCTGGCTGTTGTTTAGAAGTGCTGCTGCAGTGACAGTGAAACAGGAAATGATCACTGTAGCTTTGGCCTCAGATAATGCTCTCCCTCTCCACTGCCAGTGAGAAATGCCAGGCTGTCTCTCTCTCTCTCTCTCTGTCTCTGTCTCTGTCTCTGTCTCTCTCTCTCCTAATTGGCTGCCGGTGTGAACAACCAGCTGTCGGACAGAGAGAAAACTCTGATTACAAGGCCTTGTTTCTGGAGGAGACGGGATGTACTGTTTGCCAGGCTGAGCTGAGGAAAGCGGGGTGAGGAAGTCTTTGAGTGGATTACTGGGTGTTTTTCCCCTCTCTCTCTCTCTCTCTCTTCCTCTCTGTCTCACACACTCTTCTCTTCCTCTCTCTTCACTCTATCCTCTTCTTCCTCACTCATCTGCCAAGGCGATGGATGGCAAGCCTCCCCAGCTCCAGACGAAATGTCAAGTCTTACAGACTAAGCTGCATGAAGAAACTCAAATGTTTGTCACAGCTGCTTGGCATGAAAGGATTTGGGGGAGCATTAGGCTGCTGTTACTCCAGTGGATTAGTATTATTACCAGACAGCATCAGCTGTGCTGCTCGTATCCTCGCTTTACCTTTCATTACTTCATCAACTTGTTAAAGTTGCATAATGTTGTGTAATTTTGTTTAGTTGATAGATTGGGGCAGATTGACTTGTTCATGCCCATAATCCTGTGCCGCTGTCATCTAAGTCTGTTTTTAAAAAGTTAACTGACAACACAGCTTGCTGCAAGTAAGCATGGTATATCAAGCATGTTGAAGGTTCAATTTGTTAATTTTTTGTGACAGCCGGTAGTCGTTCCCTGCTCAAACATTTTTTTTAATCTGAAACAGTAGAGGAACAAGAGACATAAAGCAGATGAAACGCTCAAGAGAAAGTCAGATTGATACCAAGGCCAGCAGGGACATGAGATGGAAGTCTGTATCACGACCCCGTCTCCGGGAAAATGTGATATTACTTCTAGATGCTATCATGGCATTTGATTTTGTAATCACACCTGAGACCAATTAAGCATCCCAAACACCCCTGCCTATAGGCCATCAGAGCAGCCATTAAGCAGGGAGTGCATGATTAGGTATTTTGTTTATCTGCCTCTGGTGCATATCATTGTCATTTTTAATCAAGGTGCTGTCAGCTTCATCTCTTTAATGCTTGTTCCTCCTGATTGCAAACAGCCATATATTGCATCCTTGCCGTGTAATACTGAAACAATGCAAACTATTTTTTGGTCTTACACTGGTAATTGCTTCAGTTAAGTACACTCATGACAACAGTAATGTCGATGGGAAATGGGAGTGTGAAATGTCTCTAACATGAGAACAAATTTTTTTTTTGGCAAGCTAAATTATAAATCAGGAAGAGGCAGGGAGAATGATTACCTACTACAGATATAGCCAAGATGAACAATTCCAATAATTCTGAGGCTGTATGTGTGTAGCATGTTGGCACGTTGATATGTAAATGTCATGATGCGTCTTCAAGTGTAAAAAGGCAACAACAGTTTCAGTCAGATGATTCAGTCAGAATTTATTAACATTACTTGATCCTGACCAAGTAAAAACTCACTATCATTGTAGGATGCTATCCTGGCTCCCAAGCAGTTTCCTCCACCAGCGGCTCCTAAGTAGCTGAGTGAGTTATGAAGGAGACTGCTTGGCTCGTACTAGCGTAGCTGCAGCCCAAAGCCCAGAGGAATGTGACAAATGTTCCGGAGTAGCCCCAGTCATCCGGTAGACACGCAAACCCAGTGGAACGGAGAACGGTCTTTGTCCTCTTACGGTGTGCCAATGGGGAGCGGCCCAGTGAGCTGAGAGGAAATTAGCTTGCTAGGCCAGGTAATTAACTGGAAGTTGAGTGGCTGCCATGTAAGAGGGCAGGACTGGGCCTGAGGGGAGCTCTGTCAGTCCCAAAGTCACCACCAGTGACCACATTTAGCCATGTTACGTTTGCTTCGGCTGTAGCTGTCGGCCAGGCTTTTGAGGGGTAGCAATGTGAGGCTGCTGCTGTCAGGTGATAGGGACGACAGCAGAGGTGTGAAGCTGAACAGGCTGTGTGCACATATGCAGGCCTGGATAGGTATTAGGCTGGATGTTTGGCAGCTTGGGGCTACCTTACTTTGTGACTAGTAGGAATTGATTTCGTTTTCTCAGTCATACAGATCGATTGTTGTCATTAAATGAAATGTATCCTGCATGAGCTTCCTGACTTAATATAAATGAATGTGCTATACTTTATTCCACGTGGGTGACATTACCAAGGAATATTAGTACAGTAATAGGAAGGCATATTGATATCTTCAAGTTACCTGACTTTTCTGCAACTGAATGCTAAGCTATCTTGACGATTGTGTACTGGACCCACTCCAGTTTCAGCATTGGTCAAGTAGCAGTGATGAGCTGCTTCGTTGCTGCGATCACTGTGAGCTGGTTTTACAGAGACAGACAGTCCACCGTCTGTTAAAGCAGGGATGGGAAGTGTTGATATCATGAAGATAACATAGCATGCCAAAACCATCGCCGCTGACAGCATTATTACCCCTCCCCTTCAAAACGCCCATGAGAATGTAGTTATCCATTTCCTGCACACATTTACCTCCTGCCTACACTGCGCATATGCATTATGCTGTTCTGATGTAATGCTTTCTCTCGATGAAATGACAGCAAGGCATGTGTGCAGCTCCCATTACCAGGGATTGACTGACCTTACCTACATGAAATGATTGGCACCAATGTCATTATATTGATATCAATGTCTAGTTCTCTTTCAGTGACGTCTTCTGGGCTGTGAGATTTTCTTTCCCCTTGATGAAAAACACCGTCATCATAGAGCAGCTCGGCGATATTGAATCCAATCTCATTACCCCCCATTGCTTGAGACTGAGTTGCTCATTTCTTTTACTGTTACAGAAAAAGGAACATTTAATTACCTTTTTCGTGCCGCTTTGTGAAAGCTTTAGCTGCAGGTGAAACGTAATTGAGAGAATTCTTGGGTTACTTTGAGCTAAAATCAACGGTTGTAATTTTCTGTTCTGGTAGGTTACTTTGTTAATAGTTTCTCTAAATGTAGGCTGGTGAGTTTTTTTGAAAAAGGACTACTAAAAAGGACTACAGCTCTATACTGACATTTTATAGGATTCTGCCCATAATTACTTTAATTTATGTGGTGTTCTCTTCTTGTCTCTCATGCTGCAGTAGGCATGTTAAAATCTCATTTTCACTGCTTGGTGTGAGAAGAGCTGTCGTTGATGAACAACATATGTGAGACATGTATTTTAAGAACAGAGCAATATACTGTAAATTCTACTCCATACAGTATGCCAGTGTTAATGCTATGATATCAACACATATGTCAGGCTTAATTTGAAGAACTGATCCCTGAATTCAGTATTTCATTGCACTGTGCTGAAGCAAATTGCCTCAACTGTTTTTCATATCTGATGCAAGACATTGTTCTCTGCTCTTTCACATCCTCTATTGCTTCTATCTAAAGACAAGAGAATTTTTAACGTGATACAACTACCAAAGGATTGCACTCGTTTTCCTGAGGGAGGGCGAGACAAAATACTGTAAGAAAGTGTAAACAATTTGCAGCCCGAGGACGTGGGTCAATAAGTCCAAAGGCTTGTGGGACTTGTGGAGACAGAACTCATTAAATACGGACCCTTGGTGCTAGGAAGGCGGCAAAGGATTCTGGGATGCTTGGAACGAAGGTACCATCATTCACAATTGGGGAAGTTACCAATATATACTCTTACTCCCCTCTCAACCACACACACACACACACACACACACACACACACACCCCACCCCACCATCTTCCACACGCCATGTCCTACCTTTTATATTATTAATTAGCACTGAGGAGTGATGGGTGGTGACATGTTTGCTTCTGAAATAGGACAACAGCAGTTTATCTTGCAAATGTGCGCTTAAATATTTAATTTACCGTTGAGAGTCGTAGCAGGATGCATGCCGTCCCAGAACAATTGAGAAGGAATGGGGCCCTTGTAGAATGAGGGGGGCGATGTAGGCCTTGAAAACAGGAGACAAAGGCAACATAAAAAAGAAGAGTTGCTGATGTTGTGACAGCACTGGCTTCTCTTGAATTCTGTCTGACACTATTCTGTTTTTTCCTACTGAGTTTATCTCTTTTGTGTCAATTTGATTTTCCCCACAGAACCGGTCGATCTCTGAATCATACATTAAGGAACAAGGATTTCAGGATTTCAATGCCCATCCAGCAGGCAGAAGCTTTGAACATGTCTTTACACAAAATGTGATGTCTACACCGTGTGTGTGTGTGTGTGTGTGTGTGTGTGTGTGTGTGTGTGTGTGTGTGTTGTGTGTGTGTGTGCATGCTTGCCTTTTGATGTCCATGTGTGTCTGTCTGTGTCCCTCGATTGGAGGCAGTGATAAAGTAGAACTGAGATCACAAGGCCAAAACAACTGCAGAGAAGGAGGGACTTAAAGGCCCCCCACACACACACATATACACACACACTCGCACACACCCAGACACACACACACACACACACACTTACGTACACACAGCCCCTAAGGCATGATCAGCCTACAGGGCACCAATTAGCCAGCTCTACTCCGCTCTCCTCTCCCCACAGTCTGCTGTAACCTCACAGTCGGCCGAGCCGCAGACACCAGGGCTTCAAGTTATTTGCTGTTCTTACCTGCCTCCATTAAGCACTTCATTACAATGCTTACACAATAGTCTGTAGGCATAGATACGGCAGCATGAAGACAGTTTCCTGTCTCTCTTTCCTTTATTTTCACGCTCCTCGCAGTCTAATGTGACAATGTAACAAATGAGGACTTCAATAAACCGTCAGTCAGAAGAAATAAAGCTGCTCTAGGCAGGATTATTATGTAAAAATACACCTAAACCTATCAGCCTAAATCATCCCATCCCCTCTAATTGAGACACAGTACATTCACTATATTTGCCCAAATTAATTTGTGGTGTTGGGTGTGGTCGCTAGTGGGAAAACTACTAATTTGTCACTTCCTGAGGGTGGACATGGGACGTGACAAATGGAAAATTAAGTGTGAAATCCAAAAGTGTCTCCTAAACAGCAGTAAGCGAGCGCTCTGCTCAGAGACAGCTGGCCTCACCAGCGTTAGATCTTTTGCCTCTTTGGTTTCCTTTAATATTATCTTACATGATTTCTGGGTATTGAAGTTCAGTTTCCAAACGGTTGCCTCTCACTGCCATTTGGAGCCGCCACTGTGCAAAGTTGCCCACTGTAGCTGTAACTATGGCGACAGCCTGACTGGCCCAATCCCCAATAGTGTAATATGACTTTGAGCATGATGTCATATTTTTATCATGGCCTGCTTTGTGGTGCACATGAGTGTTGCGACAAAACTTTGTTGGCCGTTTAGCGCTCTAGAATTTTCAAGCGCAGTACTTCATAACTTGAAATGATGCATAGCGCTGCTGCAGTTGAAGAGAGGGAGAGAGAGAGAGAGAGAGAGAGAGAGAACTATAAATAGATGAGTCTGACATCTCACATCACATCTCTCAGAATGGCGAGTATATGGACACAGTAAGTAAAAAGTAAGTAATCCATAAATACAGATACACAATTTAGATCCATCAATCCACCTGACTTGCATGTTGTAGGAATGTGGGAGGAAAAACACATGAACGCGGGGAGAAATGCAGAGTCCACACAGAAAGGGCCGGGGCTCAAACCG